>NC_046661.1:106709558-106718121 GCF_010883055.1 Belonocnema kinseyi | reverse complement strand
AAAGGTTCAGATTAAAATGGCGATCATCGAAAACATGACGCGATATTTCGATGCGAATGTTGGCAGTACTGCTCATATTTCAGTTCTGCCAATATCGCCAAGTATACCAACTCTACTAATGAGGAGCTTCTTGTCGCAACTAACCATTTTTTTCAGTGTGTCTATATAAACTCTTCTAAATTCATGTATAAATAAGAAATTGTACATTTATATGATTAGAATATGAGTCACATATGCCTTTACTGAATTAAACATGCGAATGGATTGATTTTCATTTTTTTGATAAGTTATTATCCTGTAAGATTCTAAAAGTCCATGTCAAATTTCATGTTCATTTGTGGATATATTTATCTCAAATATATCCGTAAATACTGAGAGTTAAACTTGTGGAAAATTTGAATAATTAGAAACATGTTCTCAAAGCTTTTATTTTAGTACGATTTTATTCAGGGACAGCTCAAATTGAAGATCCCGGCAGTGAAAATTTAGAATAGTTGGTCTGAATTTTCTTAACTTTCGGAGATCTTCAATTTCAAATTTTACAAAATTGTAGCTTTAAATTCAAATATTAAAAATGTTAGGATAATTTTACTATGAGATTTATAAAATTATTGAATACTTATACTGAAAGTCACAATGATCGCTTCTTGAGACCGATATAATTTTTTTTCCTAAAAATGTAATTTTTCCATTTTTCTCGTTAACGATGAAAGATAATACAAAAGAACAAGAGTCATTTTTCATATAACTTTATAAGATTTCCAAAATTTTGTCTCCATTTTTTAACTTTCTGTTATTGTTTAGGAAATTTGATTGTAAGAAAAAGATTCTCCTGTACACAACAGTTTTTTAGCCAGCATCAAACTTACCTAATATCTTCCTCATGAAAGTATAAATTAAAAAAAAATAATAATTTGCAAAAAATTTAAGGGTCTATTTCTAAGAATATCTCTATTGTGTCAAAAGTTATACACTGGCACCTGGATAAATTCCCGAAATCTATGCTATTCGGCTTATACGGCGAAGGGCTATATCGAGGTTTCAGTGTAAAGATTTTTAGAAAATCGAGTTTTTTAAAAAACAAAGCACAACATTCAAAGAAGCAATAATTCTTAGAAAACATATTTTTTTCTAAATCGGGAAAATAATTATCGCCTAATTTTCTCGAAAAACAATAGATTTTGTCCCAGAGAGATTCTGCGATTTGAAGTAAGTGACCCTTTGATGAAAATGAATTGGGCATATGGATGAATTTTAAAAGTTATCATTAATAATTTAAATATTTTTCATTTTTGAACTATTCAAATTTAACTTGAATCTTTAAAACTTTAAACAATTTTTCCGTACAAAAAAGTTTCAATACCACAGTTCTTGGTGGCTAATTTTTTTGTTTTAAATAATTTTCGTATTTTTTTAATTTTCAATATTTGACAGCAAACATTTTTTGATTTTTAATGTTTCTTAGTCCGAATTACTTCTTATTTTTCATATTGTTTTTAGAATAATTAAATTTTAAAAGTTCCGAATTGAAACTTTTTCCCAATTTGATCAGAAAAATGAAGCTGATATTTTCGTTGATATTAGAAAATATTTTCTTATCAATCTGAATGTTTTTAATGCAATTTCAAATCAAAGAATTTCAGAATATGTGTATGGAAAATGTATTTTCTATGAATGTTAAATGAATAACATTTTTTCATTTCAAACACTTTAAATTTCAAACTATTCAATTTCGAAGGATTTTATTTGGAAATGACACAAGTTGAATTCCTCTTCATTCTATTCGAAATTTCTTTGGCTTTTCATCTTAATAGTTGGAAAATTTTAAATTTAAAGTCGTTTGATACATAGTTTTTTCAATTTAAAGGGTTTCATTTAGGAGTTATTAATTATTAAGTATGCTTAAATAAAACCTCAAACTTAAATTTCTTTTTAAACAATAGATTCTTTAATTTTTTATATTTTCACTTTTTTATTCTATATTTTTATTTTAGTGTTTCTATTTTTTAGGTTAATAATATACAAAAACGTTGAAAATTATTTAGCGAAAGTTTTACTTTCATGAAACGTTGTTATCATTTTTCGTAAGTAGTTACAACACTTTTGACTATACCAGGATTCATTTTTAAATTTATTTTTCAAGTGAGGTAAAACGAAGTTTATTCTTTTTTTATGAGTACGCTGATTGTAGCAATTATAGAGCAGGCCATTTCAATTTTTATTTCGAAATTTTCAGATTTAGTAATGAATAAAGTTTATCGTCAATTTAGTTCCAAGCGATCTCTTAAAAGAAAAATCCATTGCAAAATCTGAGTCACTTCGCGCCTGCGTATTACTTACCCGGGCCCTGATCGATAATCGTTATTCGAGAGAGGGGCGCTGGCTAGAGAACTTTATTATACAGGATACAGGATGCGACGGATAAATTATGGGCGATAAATAAGAAATTTACGGTACTCCACGTTCGCCGCCCTGTTTGCGTGTCAAATGCAATTCTACCATCTCCAAACGAGCGGCTTAAATAGATTACTCGAGCAAAATGTATGCGTTGGAATGTCAGTTTCGTTGAGTAAAAAATAATGTATTCTACAACGAAAAAGTCATTTTTTAATCCGCTCGAAAAATAAATGGCTGCTCTCATTAATATTATACATCAAGAACAAACGTAAATGTAATAAAGGTTATATAAACTTGTAAAAAAACAAGTAAACACATGATCAAGAACATTTTATTACTCAAGTATAACTTAACTTATGAATGGACTATGCATTTAAAAGTCAAATTTTTTATCGCATTCAATGTTACTTACATGTTTTCTTCTGATATTATGTTTGAACATGAAAGTACGGGAATGAAATCAACATAAAACTTTAAGTATGTATAGTAGAATTTCGGTTTGAAAAATGCGAAGTCGATAGTGAAATTTAAACTGAAGTTGGAAAAAACTCGGAGAAAGTAAATAGAAATAAAAAATTGAATACAGAACATGGAAACTGTATTTTTCTAATTTTAATCACAAAAACTGCATCTATATTGTCGAAATCAGTTTCCACAAATTCCGAATCACGTGTGAAATTTGTACAAAGCTTAAGAAAAACTCTGAATGAGACAAAATAATTAAAAACTGAAAATCATAACATGAAAAAGGCGTTTTCGTATTTTAAATCATATAACTCGTACTCAATTCGGAACTTCACGTGAAAAAAGCTGAAAAGGTAAAACAGAAATATGAACTTAAGGACAGAAAATTGTAATTGCTTTTAAGTATACAAATTGTATTCATGTATGCGCCCCCTTATACTTTACTTTTTTATATATTTAAAAAAATTGCACCTACCCCCATTCCACCCCTCCCTCAAAATTCTTACGGCCGGTCTGGGAGCCCAAAAAATATGCGTGAAAAGTTGGATGCTGCTTGGTCAAAAACTGCGGCTGTGTCTATCTCCTCCTATCTTCACCCCTCCTTCCCCAAACCCATTACGCTTACAACATGTCTGGAAGCCCAAAAAATATGTGTGCAAAATTAGATTCTAATTGTCAAAAACGGGATTTCCATTAACATCACACGTTTGAGGCTACATGAGTCTATATATTAAAAAAAGGATGTCTCCCCTAATCCATCATCCCGCAAAATCTTATGACATGTCCGCGACCTAAAGAATATGTACAAAAAAAATTGATGTCGATTGGTCTAAAACTTCGGATATGCCCCCCCCCATTTTTACCCATACTATGTGCAACCATAATCTTGCGACCTGTCTGGTTGCCGTAATAATATGTTTTCCCCCCACTTCAGCTTCCCCTGCTATTCATACGACCTGTCCAATAGCCCAAAGAATATGTGTCAAGAATTTGATGTAGTTTTTTATATACATCATACGTTTCATGCAAGTTAATTTTATATATTTCAAAAATCGTGCCCCCCACTCCATCTTCCTCCCAATACTCTTACGACCTGTCCGAGAAAATTTAGTGCCGACTGTCAAAAACTATAGATTTCCACAAGTATCATACTTTTAGGCCACTTGATATACATATATTCTTACGACCTGTGCGGGAACCCAAAGAATATGAGTAAAAAGTTTGATGCCGATTGGTCGAAAACTGCGGCTGCCCCCACCCCTCACTGCTTCGTATGCTCCCAAACCCTTACGATCTGTTTGGAAGCCCAAAGAATATGTTTGTTGAATTTGGTGACGATTGGTCAAAAACTGTGGATTTGCATAAGCATTATCCGTTTTCCCTGGCGGAATAATTATATATAGGTTATAAATAATGTCAAGTATTATATATAATATTCATTTGTTTTATACATTTTTGTTATGAAACAAATGAATATCATATATAATACTTCACACTACATACAAATAATACAAATAATGAAATTAATATTCATGCACAATATGTACAGAATAGCGTGGCACTAATTTTGTAGAATTTGCATGCATATCAATTCTTTCTAAAAATTTTCACTTTTAGTCCACTTTTTTATTATAGTAAACTAAAAGTTAATTTAAATTAAAAAACAAAGTTTATTAAGATCTTAAGATCTTTTTTAGAGTAATGCTAAAAAGTTTTTTTTTATAAAATTTGCATATGTTCTCTGCCTGTTAAGTTAAGAACGAATAATAAATATTAAAATTAATTTTATAGAACAGATTCCGAGCAATTGATCATAGAGATTGTTTAAAAATGATTCTCTTTATTATTAATTAATAATTTATTCATAACTCGAAAGTCAAAGCAAGGTTTAAAATATTTAAAAACCGCAAGTTTGTAGCAATTATTCAAGAAAATATAGTCATGAACCAGAACAAATTGATAAAATAAATATATTTGTTAACTTGAATTAATTATTGCTTTACAAAGTAAAAGTTGACAAAAAGGAGAAAATTTCAGAAAATTCCACAACTATCTAGCATTATTATTACAGAAGATAGTTTTCATTATAAATAGATCTTATTTGAGTAACTTTATTGTTTTTGTCAAATTGCATTAATCTTTACACTGCTAAATATAAAAAATGGACCAAAAGTTGAATTTTAAAAAAACCGCAACTTTCTAGTATTGTTCAAATAGAATTTTATTCAAAATGACAATAAATTGGTTAAACAATGATTTCAAAAAGCGATGAATTTTTTTATAATTTGACTTTCCAGCATTATTCTGAAAATATCATTATGAATTATATTAAATGGTTTCAATAATTATTTATCTTAAGTTTTACTCTATCCTGGGACAAAATTGCTAAAATCGATCATAAATTGTTGAAAAATTCATTTAAAGATCTAATTATCAGTACAGGCCCGAGTAAAAATGCTTCGACTTGAGTCGATATCTTGATATCTGGCTGCGTATCAAAAGTGAGTGGAGACATAGGCCTTCGTCTTACTTTTTGGTAATGATTAAATTAGTTATTCTTTAATACAAAATTCGGAATCTATGTGTCTGAAGAAGTACAACTCTTAAAAAATTAAAAAAAAAAAAATTAAAATGGTATTTTTCTAGAATAATCTCCTTAGCGGTTAGAAATACGTAAAAATAAACTACATTTTCGGGATACAGATACAGATTCGGGACATACGATCGTGACGAGTGTACCAATACAACAAAACTTGAAACTTGGATGTATGTAGCCCGCGAAAATTGAAAAGTCACCTTACTTTTTGAACACACCTCGTATATATATATATAATCAACTTATTTACGGATTTTAATTTGTATTATACTTGTTCGACGGTAATCCCGAAAATGTTGTTTATTTTTACGTGTTTCTAACGGCTAAGGAAATCCTTATAGAAAAATACCATTTTTATTATATATATATACATATATCTCGACTCTTCCAAGACCCTCCAGTTACTGTCGAACACCCACCCAAACCAGAGGAGGTCGAAGTATTTTGGAGAGAAGTCTACGAAGTTCAGCATAGACTGGACGATGACTCAGAAAATATAAAGAGCTTCCAGGAGTTATGTGTTGCCCTCATAACACCTGATAAAGAATGCCCACCCATCACTACCGAGGATGTGAAAAAAGTATTAAGAGGGATGAAGAACTATTCCGCACCGGGACCAGATTGTATCAAAACCTTCTGGTGGAAGAAGTTTTCTTCAACCCATCAGCATTTGGCCCGTATTTTCACCTCATATTTGAAGACGGAAGAGCCAATTCCGGAGTGTTTGGTGGTAAAGCGCACACTACTCCTGCCGAAAATAGGCAACTTAGCTAACTCAAAGAATTACAGGAAAATCACTTTTCTGAACACACTATATAAGATATGCCCAGCTATCCTAAATGATAGGATTGTTCGAACAATAGAACCTGTGTGGCAAGAAATGTATGAACAACGAGGCTCAAGGAAAGGCGTAGCCGGATGTCGGGAGAACCTGCTCATCGATAGATGTGTCTGCAAAGATGCAGCATTCTACCAACGTGACCTATTGATGGCCTGGATTGATTATCGGAAAGCTATCGATTCGACATCCCATAGACATATCATCTGTCTTTTGGAAATCTGAAAGGTTCATCCGCAAATAGTTGGGTGCGTAGAGAGATTGATGCCGCTTTGGAAAACCAGATTTACTATCTCATCTGGAAAAAAACGTGTGACAACTAACAAGGTCACCCTTCAGAGAGGTGTCTTTCAGGGCAACACCATGAGCCCACTCCTCTTTTGCCTTACATTATTGCCACTATCTCTAGCACTTCACCATTCCGACGGGTACTTGTGCGGCAAACCTGCAGATCAAAAGTACAAGGTCACTCATGTATTTTACATGGACGATCTTAAGATCTATGCTAAAAACAGAGAGCAACTGCATCTAGCTCTGGGGATTGTCGAACGATATACTAAGGAAATTGGAATGGAATTTGGGTTAAAAAAATGCGCCAAGGTTTATTTGAAGCGAGGAAAAGTTAATGGCATCCCTGAAGATCCTGAGCTCGTTGATAGAAACGCCATACGACACCTTTGCGATGGAGAGACTTATACATACCTGGGCGTGCCACAGAGCCACATTCAGGATGTGAAATCTATAACGGATACTCTCCGAAGCAGATACAAACGTCTCATCTGACAGATTTGGATTCATTTGGAGTAGTTCCATGGACGAAGAACGAGCTCAGGTCTCTTGATATCGGGACAAGATAGGTTATGCACATGAACAAAAGCATGCATCTTAAGTCTTCCGTTTCGCGATTGTACATCTCACGCCGTCAAGGAGGTCGCGGAATATCAAGTATTGAATGTCTTCACAACAAGATTATTCTGGGTACAGCACATAGAGTTGCAAATAGAAGAGACCCTCTTCTTAAAATGGTTAGGAATCACGAAGAAGTGGGCGAAGGAGCGTTTCTGTACAAAGCAGCGGAGGATGTTGCTGAAGCAATCGGACTTGACTTCAGTATTAGGGGTGAGGAAAATGCATCAAATCTTATCTATCTCGAGTGCTCACTCCTGAAAGCCCGGATTAAGAAAGCACAAGAGAAAAACTTTCGTGAACAGCTCCTCGATAAGAGGATGCACGGTATCTTCCACAGAAATGTGAAGGATCAGTCAATGTCTTGTGAGCTAAAGTTTGCTTTCCTTAAATCGCCCAGATTGAAGTCTGGCACGGAGGGTTTCATTTTTGCATGCCAAAACGGTATCATTGCCACCTTAACATACCGTCGCCACATTTTGAGCCAAGACATTCCCGATGATAGCTGCAGGGCCTGCCATGCACACCCCGAGCATTTAGCTCACATACTATCTAGTTGGCAAACTCACGCGGAAACGACCTACATTCAAAGGCGCAATGCGGCACTAAGAGTGCTTTATTACCATCTCTGTCACTCTTACGGCATTAACCTTAATATCGCTCCTCTTACTGCTCCTAGGAAAATTGTGTCAATTGTCGAGAATGGGAAGTGCCGCATATATTGGATCTTTATATTCTCGACAATTGTTTCTGTTGCTCACTCGAGGCCTGACATGGTTCTTCTTGACTTCGAGAAGCGAACCATGTTTGTTATCGAATTTTCGGCACCAGCTGACAAAAACATCATAACCAAGGAGAATGACAAGAAGGAGAGGTATCGAGACCTTATAAGGGAGTTGCAACGATTTTACCCGAAATATTCTGTTAAATTGATCGCCTTTATCATCGGCGCTCTTGGAGGTACCAAGCTTTCACTTGCTAATGGCCTAAAAACATCCCTGCGTGTCAACAATATGCTAGAACACTTGCGGGAAAAATGCAGAAGGCGGTTGTCCTTGGGTCGCTCCGTTTTCTTAGGGTGCACGAAACTTATGCTGGATCGTCGTATTGATTCCTTCACAGACTGTAACCACCTATCTCATGGTTTGAGACGTGGTTGTGGCTGAAATTTTACCGCGATTTCGCTGGAAGCGGGTGAAATTTTCCAGATTAGCACCCTCTCCCGGTGACATCCTGCGATTGTCCTTATGACAAATTTTTAATTATATATATAAATGGTATTTTTCTAGAAGGATCTCCTTAACCGTTAGAAATACGTAAAAATAAACAGCATTTTCGGGATTACCGTCGAACATGTATAA
>NC_046661.1:106705416-106709458 GCF_010883055.1 Belonocnema kinseyi | reverse complement strand
GAGGCGTAAAAGGTTAGAAGGGTTTGGTGTGCTCGGCGATTTTCTTCTTTCGAAAAAAATGGAGCAAAGAGTTTGCATTAAATTTTGCGTGAAAAATGGAATTCAGTGCTCTAAAACTCTTGAAATGTTGACAGTTGCATACTGTGAGTCTACTCTGAGTAAGAAAAATGTGTATAAGTGCTACAAGCTGTTCCAAGAAGGCCGAGAGGATGTCGAAGACGAACCTCGCCCTAGACGTCCGAGCACGCCAACAACAAATAAAAACGTTCAAGCAGTGGAAGAAATGGTGTTAAAAAATCGCCGAATTACCATCACAGAAGTTGCTGAAGATGTTGGCATATCGGTTGGCTCATGCCATGCTATCTTTTTGAACGTTTTGGGCTTGAGACGTGTGTCAGCGAAATTTGTTCCAAAACTGCTTGATTTTGATCAAATGATCCATCGCATGACCATCGCTCAGGAGATGTTGAATGAAGTCAATATTGATCCTGATATTCTCAAAAGGGTTATAACTGGGGATGAATCGTCTTGAGTCTCCAAGACCAAAAAAGCACGACAAGTTCGGTCAAATGTGAAGGTTTTGCTCACTGTCTTCTTTGATTACCGTGGTATAATGTATCAGGAATTCTTACCACAAGGTGTAGGTCAATAAGGAGTATTACCTTCAAGTTATGCGCGGTTTGCGAGAGGCGATACGCAAAAGACGTCCGGAACTTTGGAAAAATAATTCGTGGTTTTTGCATCACGATAATGCACATGCTCATTCATTGTTGCTTGTAAAAGATTTTCTGACCAAAAACAGCACCACAGTCATGCCTCAGCCTCCATACTCACCGGATTTGGCCTTCGGTGACTTTTTTCTTTTCCCAAAACTGAAGAGACCCATGAAAGGACATCGATTTTCAACGATTGAGGAGATAAAAACTGCATCGCTGAAATAACTCGAGGCTATACCACAAAATGATTATCAGAAGTGCTTCGATGATTGGAAAAAGCGTTGGCACAAGTGTATTATATCCGAGGGGGATTGCTTTGAAGGGGACAACATAAATATTGAGGAATATATTGTCTAAAAATATACAAAATTGGTTGATTATTAACGAAGATTAGCTTTTCTGACAGTTAGAATGACCCTTTATGTTAGGACAGGTATAAACTCAAAGTTGTAAACCGCTTGTGTTGGATTCATAAAAATTCGACTCAAGAGCTAAATTTATATCTTCAAGAGATAGAAACTCGCTTCCAAGACATAATTTGAAGTCTGGATTCGTCTCAAAACTAAGACATGCTCAAGTCGAACTTTTCGACTTCAGCATGACTTATTTGGGGGAAAAGTCAAAGCGAACTCCAAGTCGAAGCATTTTTGATAGGGTGGTATTCATTATATGTACTAGAAACAATTCCTATTTTTAAGAAACCACAAAAGATCATAATTATAGTGCCAGAAATTCGCAAATACCACTTTAAAACTCATGACGTTTTTTTGGGACCCTATAAATAGATTTATGAAGGTAATTTTTAAAAATTAATTACTTATTTGTATTCTATAAGTAATTTTGATTAAAGATGTTGAGTTTTAAAACCATTAACTTGATATTGACGATTCTGAATAATATTAACAAGACCGTCCTGTTTTCTTATTGAAAATATTTGTTAAATTTCATGCGGCTTGCGGAACCTCTAAATATGCTTAGAAAAACGCATATATTTTATTTCGATTCGAGAAAATTTAAAGGCGATAAGCATGAAAGTTAAAAAATATATATACAGGACATATAAAACATAACATAAACATTGCTCAAACATTGTCAATCTTTTTGAAAACCTAATAATTTTGTATTAAAAATATTCATTTTTGACAAAAAACACTAACGTAACATAAGAAAGAATTGATTAGAACGTTAAATCTTCTCTCAAGCCTAATTAATCAAAAATTTAAAACATCTATCTATCCATATATCTATTGGTAATTTCAAACATAAAACGCAAAAAATGGCGAATATAATGACTAAGTGATAATCCGAAATATATTATGTTTTTTTATAATTAAAAATATTAAGTTTATAAAAAACACTAAAATTACAAATCACAGGTTAAATATACCCACTTTTTTGTTAAAAAATGTAAATTTTATTTAAAGAGGATTATAAATAGAATCTCTTTGTCATTTAAAAAACATTTAAAAAGGTTAAGAATATATATGTTTTCCTTATTGTCAAAGAATGATTTAAATTTGGTTCTTAGAAAATAATTTCCTAAAATTAAAATCCCTCATTTAAAAATGATTTTTTTTTTTAAGTTTCAGAAAACTCGAAACAAGAATCAATAAATAGCGCCTTAACGTCACATTCACGCAGTATGCAGCCAATCAGAACTTCAAGAACAATGTATGCGATATCTCGCATACACGTTTTTCAAAGGTATTGCATACATTAAACAAAACTTTCCGAAACCGTATTCAAAAATATTCACTTTATTGGCTGCATCAGTTTCACGTTACTTGATTTTAACTCATTACTGTAATTACTAGAATTCTACTTTAATTTGATTTTAAGAATCCTTTATGAAATAGAGAATAATTTTTTGAAATGAAGAATAGGAATTAAGGATTTTATTTACTCTTTCATTCGATTGCTATCTACAAAATGAAAAAAAAACTCTATTTCTTGGAACAAAACAACTTCTTTCTCGAACTCGAAATTTCTCTTTCATTTTTTCTTCCATCACTCTTAAAAAAATTATGTATAATACTTTACCATTGATTTGTAAGTTTCTTCTTTTGCACTCCAGATAAAAAATATTGACTTTTATCCTACTTTAGAAATTATTTCATTTGAAACGACGTTTGAAATTTATTATTTTTAACGATCTAGGTTTTCATTCATTAAGTTTCAAAGTTTCTAATCAAGAATTATATAATTTTGCACGTTTCTAGAATATTTCAAATTTTAAGTTTTACCATATTTAAAATTCCTCAATCTTGTCCAGTGAAGTTAACAGAGAATAATATATTTATCTCTCGCTTCGCGCTCGATAATGCATTTACCCCACGCTACGCGCTTAATCATTGTATATTCCCCACACTTGTGCACAAACTTTTTAAAACTAAAGGTCAAAGCTTCAACAACAGTAATTTGGTGATTGTGAATTCTCTTTTGTTGAAGCTCCTTTGTATTTAACGAACTCATTCTCATCACGTATCTCGTGCTTCACACTCGAGTTTGTTCCTGTAATTGTGTATAATTTCCATAATTGTGTATTATTAGAATTCATAACATGCATTGGTATTAAAGCAGACGTAGTTTCATTGTCTCGTTTAAACTCTAGCAGCGTTGTGTTAGATGAAAGTTTAAATACGGTGAAATAGTTGAATGAAAAAATGTAATTTTTGATTATACATTATTTTTTATACTGTCAAAATTTTAATTTTCGATTTTTCAAGAACATTAAAAAGGATGTTGTGATAATTTTGTAAGGCATTCAAAAAGCAACATTTTATTCTGAACTTTTTTCATATCGTGCTTTATTTGGCGTAAAATGTTAATTTTCGTGTGTTTTTTGGAATTTTGTAAATGCTGTAACTCTAGTAAGTATTGGTTTTATCAAAAAAAAAATTATTTAAATGAATGGTTATTCTTTTTCAATACTATAAATATCCGTACAGAGTCACAGATGCTCAAAGATCGACAGACATACATACATACAAACAGACTGACAGACAGGCATACAGATAGACATCTTCGCAAAAACCTGTTTTTCGGATTCAGAGGGTCTCGAAGCCTATTGAAAATCCTTATATTTTATGAAGTTCTATTTTATGCCCTTTAAAATATAATAAAATCACTTTCATTCTTCGCAATCTGTTGAAAAATAATAAAATCCCTTACCTTGTAAAGTTTCATGCAACGGAACGGATCATCCTTTAAAGTTCGTTACAACCTAGGTATAAAAGTATATATAGTGGATGAGCAAATAATATTTTTGATTTGTTTCATGAAGTTTTTTATGTAAAAGAAATAAAAAATATCAGTGTCTTGTCAAA
>NC_046661.1:106682080-106705316 GCF_010883055.1 Belonocnema kinseyi | reverse complement strand
TTCACTTGGGAATATTTGAAAATATCTTAAAACCTTATAAATACAATTAAATTTACTTAAATCCTCTTAAATGCTAGAAACTTTCCCGGTTACTGAATACAAGTCCGCTTTTGAGCGTTAATTTTTAGAACTAAATAATAATGTCTTATTTTTTATACTACTAATATATAAATGAAGAAACATAAGTTTATTCTTAGAAGGCAAAAGAACCCTTATTTCAATAAAGTCTAATAAAATTGAGGTATAAGAGTCAAGGAGAAAAATATGAAGGGCGGAACAATGGGAGGAATGGTGGTGGGAAAAACGACAGACTTGAATGGGTAGGAAAAAAGACGGGATTGGGTTGAAAGAAAAAGAAAGTATGAATAATAAAAGAAGAGATAAGGATAGGGGATAAGAGGTGGAAGATAGTAGGTGTATGTGTAAATGCGAATCTGAAGATGAAAACAGGAAGGAAAGGAAAAAAGGGTGAAACTAATTATAAGGCAATACTATAATGCAAGAGCAGACGACGGTGAAGGAAAAAGATGAAGAGAGGAAGAGGATGAGGTAGTAAATAAAAACGGAAGGAAATAACTGAATAAATCAGAGAAGTGAGGAACGTATTATGGTAGATGATGAGGTGGGTGAGGGAAAACATAAGGTGGTTAGAAATATGAAAAGGTAGACTTAGATTATCTCTCTTTATTATCTCTACCGTTACTAATAGGGGAAGCCCTATTATTGACAGTAGAGATGATAAAGACAAATAAACGGAAAGCAGATTGAGAAAATAGTACGAAAAAATAAGCAGCAATTGGTCTCTAGAAGAAATAGAAAAATTCAGAGAAAATACAAATATAGTGAATATGGGAGAGCGAAATTTGAACAAAGAGATGTAAATAGTGGTAGGAAAACTAAAAGGAATAATAGAGCATATGGTTAAGAAAGAAAGCAGAGAATGCGAAGAAGAGGTTGCGTGGGTGAGGAATCTAACAAAAAGAAAAAGGGAGTGAGAAAGAAATGATTGAAATGGGAAGAGTTGTAAGAAAGAGGAATAGAGGAAAAGGATAGCACGAAGAAAGAAGTATAGAAAGTGACAAACAGAAAGTAGAGAAGAAGAAAGGAGTTGATCAGGAGATTAAAATCTTCGAATGGAACAATGTTATATTACATAGCAAGGGGAAGAGCACGGTTTTTTTCATGTTGAGGTCAATGTTTTTGGAACGAGTCTAGGCGAGGGCTGAAAGCCTGAGCCTATCAATGTATTTCTTTTGTTAGATACGCGCAAAATACGTAGCGTGTTCTGCTGGTTGGGGAATTGAACGCGATCTCCTTTTCGAGTCGGCTCAACCAAGCGCATTTTATACATACTCGTACTTTATAATATTGGACCTCATAACCTAACGCTTGTGTTCTACTACGAGGTCCAAAATTATACAGTATATGCCTCTGCTTACGGCGTACAGTGGTCGGAAACACCCAAAAAGTGGGCCAAAATTCAAATAGTCAGCAAATTTTCTTAAGACTCAGGATCCTCAGGCTTTCGGGATCAAGGAATTCGAATTTGAGGTCAAAGTGGTAAAAAAATGGACACTACAAAATGGCGGACCGAATGGGGAAAAACTGACGTTAAGTTCGTCAAAAGTGTTCCTTAGGGGTTTTTCGCGGTCAAGGGATTCGAATTTAGAATCAAAATCGTAAAAAACAAAACCACCGCCACAAAAAAAACTAGTTACGATTTCTACTGCGCCTAATCACCATGCGCGCACGTCAACGAGAAGAGTGGCCCTCGCGAACACACATACATATGAATCACGACGAGAATAGCAGAAAGTAGCACCTATTGTTTTGATTTTCTCATTTTAACTCCTTTACTGACATACTGAAATTGTAAAATACCCGTAGTCTCCGCGAAATATAACTTTTGACATTGCTTTTTGACGATTGTCTTTAAAACTGTAGTTTTTGACAAGGATACATTGTAGATGACTTGCGATGTATTTTATGCACAATTAAAAACAAAAAGTGATCAAAAGTTATTATACATACCTCCAGGACGTTATACCGTATTTGAACTTATGCGCAAATTTTTTTTTAGTTTTGGCCAACCTTTTGGGCACTTCAGACCACTGTGCGCCGCTCGAACAGAGAGAGCTAAGGTCCAATCCGCAAGCAATAGAATATGATCATTTGGTGCAGCTGCCATCAGAAACATTTTATGGAATAGTTAGGAGAAGTAGAAAATAAAATAAAGTTAGGAGTAAATGGCAAAAGAAAAAGATGAAAAGTTGTAAATAAAATATAGATGATAAAATAATAAATCAAATAATAAATAGTAATAAAATCCTGAATGAAGTTTAGAAATTTGGAGAAAAGGAATTGAAGAATTGAGCTTGGATAACATGCAACAGGGTAACGAAGGGGAAGAACTGGTCAGAAATATAGAGATAAGGGATAACGGTACTAGCAGTGAAAAAAGCAAAAGGGTGAGGAGTTTAAGATTAAAGTTAACTTAAGCTGATGCCGACATGATGTAATATTTGTGTGACAATAGTGTCGGAGATGACTGATATGAGAGTGGTTTATACTACGTGCTGAATTACATTAAAAGTAAAAGGAATAAAAGAGAAAAAGGAGACATGGCAGCGATATTTGTGAATTTGAAGGTAGCATTTGACTTATTGTGTTGGAAAAAGATAGATGAAGATATTGAAAAATGTCATCAGATGAGGTTCGCGAAAAGGGTTAGCAGAGATTTCGAGAGAGGCAAAACGTATGCAGTTTCGTTCAGGCTCGCTACTATTTAATATATTAATTTTTAATTTGAAAAAAGATATAGAAAAGAAACGGTGGGGAGCCGTAAAGATAGAGAAAGAAAAAATATACATACTGGCGTATGTATGTCGACAATATTGTATTGTTGCCAGAGAATAAGAAAACAACAGAGGCTTTAATTATGGCATAAAAAAATACTTCGACAGGAGAAAACTGTGTGCGAGTACGAACAAAACGAAAGTTATAATACTTAGAAGGTGGGGGGGGGGGGTAAAAAAATCTACAGCGTTATGGAAAGGTGTTAAGATACATGAAGAACAGGCTGGGGTAACGAAACAGGCATGGGGAATAGGAAAAAGATAACTTCAAAAAATGTGCAAGGAAAATGAACTTATTTCACAGTAAAACAAGAATCTGAATTTCAGTAGAGAAAGGCGTTTGACTTTCAGGTGTATCCAAAAGGATCATTCGCCAGTTGAAAGTCAACTAATGATTATAACATGACTTTAAGTGACGCGCTTGGTTGAAAGTCAACTGTTTTATGTACGTAAAATGTACTTTATGGGTTAATTTAAGACAGAAAGATTGTTGACTTTACGTCAACGCGTGCGTCTGAAATGAAACCTATAGGTTAATTTAAGTCAGCTGATGGTTGAAATACCACGTACAGAATGCAAATCTTCAATCCTTTTTTGTATCTTTTTTTATCACATGTAAACGATTATTCTATTTAGAATGGAATCCGTTATAGATCTGAATACATATATCAGAATGAGAAACGTTGACGAAACGACTATACCATGAGCTCAGTGTTGATCGATAAAATCCAGCCAGTACTATGAATACCATATTGGCTACTTTCAGTTGCTCTCTTGGCACCACTTCTAAAATCGCCAAAATCCGTCGAAGTATTTGCGCATCGCCGCATTGCATTTCGCGCACGCCTTTCTGCCAGCACAAATTGAATTTCCGAGCGCGCAAATGAAAATCCTCCAGAACTCAACATACCTGCCAGTTAATCATCATATTACTCGTATGATCAAATAGGAGACACTGCACTTAAGTTCCATTTCTGGTAGAAATTAAGTGACTTACTTAATTTAATGCATAAAGAAATGAGTTGAGAACAAAGGTAGGGAAGGATTGTCGCTATTTAGAGAGTAACTATGAGTGACGAATGGTGGGAAATTAGAGAAGATAGGGCGAGATAGGGAAATCAACGTACAATAAATGACATAAGGTGATGTAAAGAGAAGGATTGTCAAAATATGTTGAAAGAGGATTGGGGGAAAAGAGATGTGCAAAAACAGCTAGATAAAGAATAGCAAATGAAGTAAAAAAAATTAATGTATTGGTAGAAGGGTAAGAAGTTAAAATTCCAAATATGCGGATGTGTTAAGAATTAATGGGAGCATATATGGGATGATTCTATTAAAAAAAGAAGGAGGGAACTGCAATAAAAATAGATGAAAAAGGTAGAAAAAGCTAGAGGAGTTAAAGAAGAAGAATGCGGGAGTTTTGCGGAATTTGGAAGAGTGGTAATAGAAAACATGAGTAAGAAGGAAAAAAAGTTAATTAAACCCTAAGGGGATACATTATAAATAAAGAACTTAATTTTTAAAATTCAGAAGAGTTCTAATGCTTTAAATACTTCGACTTTGTAGTTCAGTATTCACCATTTGAAAAGAACATTTTCGCAGGTATTACGTTTTACATATTTCAATTTGTATTTTGTTGAAAAATGTTTAATTGGAGGTTCAAGAACAAAAGGTTTTTTTTTCATTAGAGGCTACACTGAAATATTTATATCGAGGATTTCACTGCCAAAATGAGGAACTTACGGTACCAATTATAATTGCTAGTTAATTTATAATTCCCTTTCTACTGAGTCCCAGCGGAAAGTAAAGGAAAGGACAAAAGCAATCGCAAAATTGACATCACTGACAGCAGTGGATTTCATTTAAACAATTTCCTCCCACAAAGGGAAAAATGTGCCGAATTCGGGAAATTTGGCATTCACGTTCGGTCAGACAGAAGCTGAAAGTGTCTTCTGGAGCGTAAGCTTTTTAATACCGAATGCGAGAACTACTCCTGGTTTCGAAAGCCCCCAGAATGGAACAAGGTGGTGCAAGCGGAGCTTTCTCTCCTTGCCTGCGGCGCACGAGGACCAATGGGGTGTGCTGGAATATCGATTATCGATATTTATTGCCACGCAGTCAGCTCGTCTCACCTATATATTTGACATTATAGCTGATCGCACCAACGACGACGTACGATTTTCCCTTGCCTCTAGCCCCTTGTCGCTATAAACTGGTCAGAAGGTATTAGACTCGACACGCCGAGATAATTGAGATACTCGATTTCAAGTTTCGCATTTTCGGATCCCACTTTTCCTTAACCGTATTTTTTTTATCATTGCGACGGCTGGTCAAATGACTCCAGTGACTCGATCGGTGCGTTTTGATTTTTTTTACGTTTCTACACAGGAGATGCGTCTTTTTTTAGCGAACTGTGTAAGATACTCGAGTCTTTTTAGGAGCCGTCGAATCTTAGTCAATCTTGATTCGATCTTCAATTTAGTTTTCACCATAGAACTGCTGCTTTCCTTCCTAATTTGACGCTGTTACGTGTGCCTGTACGTTTGATGCAGCTTACAATTGGGCCGTTCTTTGTCAGAACAGTTTAAGCATTCTTTGTCTTCCGACCAATAATTTTGTTTAACTTTTAGATATTTAGTTAATTTCATAACTGTGGGCGCATGTTCGGACGTTTAGTTCACACTGCTTGAGCCTTAAAATAATATTGGCTATTTCCAGAATACGATTTTCTTATCTCTAAACAAATTACTTAAATGAACTCGTTGTCAATTATAACTAATGAGCCTAGATTTATCAAGTATAAGAATTATATTGAAAATGTTAATTAAAATTAATTTTTTCAAATATTCCTGTGTATCAGTTTGTTGCATACAATGTTTATTTTAGAGTTTTTATCTATTAGGAACAACAGAAAGAAAACAAACATTACAGTCAGCTATAATTTTACGAAGGACTTTACTAAGTCCTAGGGTCAAAATAAATTTCCTCATGGCACTGATTACTAAGAATAAACCAATAATTTGACTATATGTTACTTTCCTGTATCACCTACGCTCAAAACGTTTCATTTTCTTCGAAAAATTTAATAATACTTGTCGCTAATAAGTGTTTTCCGACAAAACAGCTAACTCACTTTACGCAATTGCTTGAAGTAACATGGATGCAAATAACTAAACTTTAATTATTGTGTGCCCCATTTTATTGATAGATGATATTATTCGTTACAACAATTTAAAAACTTTTTGCATTCGCTATTAAATTTTTAACTGAGAAATAATTTTTTTGGTTGAAAAATAAACTACTTCATAGAAACTTTATCTACTTTGTTCAGAACTCATTTTCTTGGTTAAAGATTAAACTATTTAGTTGAAAATTAGTTTCGTCGTAAAAAGGTAATTTCTTGTGAATACAAGTTTACTTTTTCCATTATAGGTTAATAATTTACCATTTTGGTTTAAAATGTAATGTATTTTGTTGTGAATTCGTCGATTTTTGGTATGAATTAATTTTTTTGGCTGAAGGTTGAATTATTCTGTTAAAATTTATTTTATCAGTTGCAAATCAAATTTTCCAGATGTAAAGCGTAACTATTTAGTAAAATATCGAAATTTTTGGGTTGAGAATTCTATGCTTTTCGTGAAAAATTCAACTATTATGTTTAAAATAATCATTTTGTTCAAAATTGACTTCTTGATTGTAATTTGAACTGTATTCTAAAGAATTAGTCTGTTTGGTTATCTCTTCAAGGTAAAATCTTAAAATAAAATATTTTTAAATCCATCTTGTTTTCTGGAAATAATATATTTTTTTAGATTGGAATGCAAATATTTGGTAAAAAAATGAATCTGTGTTTGCTAAGGATTTGCCTCTCTTTTTATATTTGTCTTTTTTTGCTTTTGAATTTAATCTTTGTTAGTTGTAAATTTTTTTGATTTTATTATCAAATACTTGATTGAACCTGAAACTTCTTTGTTGGAAATTTATTGACTTTTTGTTAAAGATTCATCACTGTAGCTTAAAAATGTATTTATTTTGTTAAATATTAAACCATTTTGTAGAAAGTTAAATTTATTTTTAAAAGCTTTATTCTTTTGTACACAAAATTTTTTATTTTGTATTGAACATTCAGCGCTTTTCTAAACAATTATCTGTTTGGCTTAAAAATTCAACTGTTTGGTTAAAAATTAAACTTTTTTGTTTAAAGATAAATACTTCTGTTGAAAATTTAACAATTATGTTTAAAAGTCATTTTCTTGTCAATTCTTTTTTTAACCTTCTTCACTTGGTTAAAAATTTATCTTCGAAATTTGAGAATTTTACTTTTTATGGTGCTCCATACGTACTCTTACAGTATGTACTTTAAAGCTTAAACTTAAGTGGAGTCCAACTCAGACCTTTTTTATCTCACTTTTTCGACACCCGTATTTTTTATACTCGCTGTGCTTGCTGATCGTGAATTCGATATTCGATTCGATATTCGATTCGATCTTTACTTCAATCTTTCTGGAAGTACTCTAAGCGTTGAAACCTTGAAACATTTTAGTGACACTTCACTGATTCCAGGTATTTTTCTATGTGTCTGATTTCCGATCATTGTCACCCCCGTGGTCCTGATTACGATTTATGGTCCTTCAATAAAAGTAGGACTCCTTCTTCCCTATCGTAAAAATTGAGCGTCATGAATCAAGGGGTTGAGCTGCTAAATGACATTAGAAATAAAGTAGAACATGTAACAACGCCGAGACGGCACTAATGGCTTGAATTAACCCCTCAGTAAGTGACTTACGTGAGTAAAACGATAGAATCTACCCTCCCCCTAATAAATCTCTATTGTGAGAAATTTTGCCTCAATTTTAATTACGTTAAGGAAAATGACTAAATAGATCTTTTGATATTAAAACTCCCCTACTACCGTATACCAATAATAACACGGTATTTACAAGCAAAGATATGACAGGGTTTTGTGTAATTGTCAGGAAGGTCTATTACATGGATGGAGAGGTCTTTTTTCATAAAAATGCGCTCAGCTCCTGTAGTTTCGTAACATTTCTGACATAAAATCTGTTAAAAATGGAATACTAATATTTTCAATTCAAATTTATAATTTTTCTTTTCATTATGTTAGGTGTTTGGATAGCATTTATAATTTGATTATGTTAATTTTAATTTAAAAGAATGTAAAAGAATTCAAAATATGATACTTAATAACAATTCAGGTTAAATTCAAACGAAATTAAAAGAATTCAAATGAATTTGAAGAAAAATCCAGGAAATTCCAATGGTTTCAGTAAAATTGGTATGAATTTAAGATAAACGAGAAAAATGTCATGAAACTCTAAAGAATGTAATAAAATGTCTAAGAATTTAAGTTATGTTTAAAATAATTCAGGACGAACGAAACGCAAATTCAAAAACATTAACTTAATTATCCGGCGTTAAGCGAATTTAGAGGAATTCACGTAAAGCTACAAGATTCAAGAGAGTTGCAAAAAAATCCGTAAGAATTTAGTAGAATTCAGGGCGAATCCCAAATAAATTCAAATTAATTGCCGGAAATACTTTTAAATCTCTTCCAATTTTGCAAACTCTACAAAATCCCTTAATTTTGTTTAAAATTCTTGTAAATTTATTCAAATATTAACAAACCTCGCGAAATTCTATAAATGATATTTCCTGAAATTTCTTCAACCTTATAAATCATTTATATCTTTGAAAAACCTTTTAACTTTCTTTATTCTTTAAAAAAAACCTCGGAATTCTGTAAAATACTCTAAAATATTTTATATGCTTCGACATTCGTTTAAATATTTGAAAGTAATTGAAAATTCCTCGGGAATTGTCAAATAACCTTGAATACTACAAGTCTTTTGACATAATTTAATGTCTCTTAAAAGCTTTTATAACTCATGAAAATTCTTTCAAGTTTTGAAAAGTACCCTACAATATTTTTATTCGTTCTCAATTTTGTTATATTTCTTTACATTTTTTAACTTTCTTAAAAATTCCTTGGAATCTTTAAAAAATACCGAAAAACATTACGAAGACTTTGGAATCACTTTGAATTATTTAAATCTATTACAAATGTATTAGAACATTTTAATTCATTTCAAATTCTTTAAAACTCCTTCAAATGGTTAAAAGTTCTTAAGAATCCCCTAAATTTGTAAAAATACCCTAATAGCATTAGAATTTTCTAAAATCACTTCAAATTACTAAAATAAATGGAAAATATTAATATATGGTATAATTCTTTAAATATTTTAAATTTTTAATTGGTATTTTTTAAAAATTTTCCTAAAATTTTTTAAACGAAGTATTTCGTCGTCTTGAAATTCGAGATGACTAGTCCAACATTTTTCATAAGCTTGGCTAGTCTTCTCTAATTTTCGGGACGACTAATCCATATCGCCTTTTCCAACTCTACTGATTTCTTGTGAAGACTGGACTCACGAAAACACTTAATACTTGTAAACGCATGTTTTGAAATCCATAAAAGTAATACAAAATCCCGTGAAATGACATAAAACCTCATAAAAATGTCCTAAAATCCTTGAAAATATATGAAAACACTTCGAGAACTTTTGATATCCCTGAGAATCTCTGAAATCCTCAGAAATTTTTTGACAAATTTAGATACTCTTTAACATGCTTTACAATATGGAATTTGGAAGCCAAAAACCCATAAATACTTTGAAATCATTCGAAACCCTTCTAAATTTGGGTAGTTTTATCAAAATTCTTTAGTATCTTTTAAAATACCGTAAAATATTGAAAATTCTTTAAAAGCCAATTAATAGTATATTACATCAAAAATAGAGTTGGGAACGTGTTTACCGCCGGGGGGTCAATGTTCTTAGGGCGAGAAAAACCATGACTGGAGGCCATTGTTTTTTCTCGTCGTCTTGAGAACATTGAATTCCCCTCGTAAGGACGCATGTAAATGTAGTAGTGATGTAAGATATTTTAATCGAAACCACGTTATGTTATGAGCTTATAGAGCCTCTGCAAAATGAGCGTCCAAAAGCCCTTGGCCAAAATGATGTAAGAACGTCCTATGAAGTGGATGTTTTTTTGATAATGATGATGATTACTGACCGAACATTCTTCTGTTTCATTTTCCCATCTGTAAAATTCTTCGGAAACTAGCTCATATTTACCCTTAGATTTTTGGGGTACTAATTACTGCTTTGCATCTTTCACTATTTCACTATTATTTATGTTGAGGGATGGGATTTTGGTTGTTCTTTTCATGACTATGAGTGTACGAAGATTTACGATTATAATACATTGCAACGTAATTGCTGATAATTGAAGGTTTCATGGATTCTATTGCTGTTGATATTGCTTTTAGATGAAAACATGCAATTGATGTCGGTCTCATCTGTTTGAGCTGTGATGGTAATTTCGTATGGCGCGAGATTTAAAAGTAGTTCTTTCCGATGTAAAGTTTAACATATGTGTGTCTACAGTAACCTAATTAAATATATTGTGCGTTTTTCAGTGGCTATTTTTATAACTAATAAACTGACCTTGGGGTGGCGTTTTGAACTAATGAACTGTCGTCAGCTAAACGGTATTAGAGTTCCTCTAAGGAGAGTGGTTTTACCGCTTGCTCAGCTTCTGATTGGTGCCGGGAAAGCGGAATTGGCTGTTTTGAAATTGGCGCGACTTTTAAGTCAAATTTATTGTTCAGACCTTGATCCATAACATATTTATTTCCCGCTTCGCGCTCGATAATGAATTTCCATCGCGCTTCGCGCTTGTGCACAGACTTTTCAAAATTAAAACTCAAATCATCGACAACAGTGATTTGGTAATAGTGAATTCTCTTTTTAGATGCTCCTTCGGCTTTAACGAACACATTCTCATGACGTATCATGCTTCGCACTTGGATTTCTTTCGCAGATTGTAGATCATTTCCATAAATGTATATTAGTACAAATCATAACATGCATTGGTATTAAGACAGACGTAGTTTCATTGTCTCGTTTAAAAATTCGCATTCTTCAAAAAAAATTATTATTAAACATTTTATTGCAACTTGTGCCACTTTTTCGAAAACAAAATTTACTCATTTCCAATTTTATTGCTACGATTTGAACCTAACATATACGTTCTACGCAACAGCCTTTTCGTTTTTTAACTTCTAAATTATATCCCTAACACCAGTCACCCAGCCTTTGTCAATTGAATTTTCTACCGTATCGTGTTTTACATCGCAGTTGTGGTGCTCTATTGTTTCATCTCCTAATAATTCACTGAAAGAGTACCTCAAAGTGTATAGGGTGGAGAGTCTAGATACAACAACAGTCTCACGAAACTTCGAATAATGAGGGTGGGGAGGGGGGGATTATGTTTAACCGATAGTCATAGCTGGTTAGTGTTTTATGCTAAGACGGTTACTAACCTTCAGCAGCGTTGCGTTAGGTATCAGTTCATATGGTCTCATTTTCCCATTCCCCGCCTTACTTTAGGTACTAAGACAAAAAATACCTATATATTTATGTTGAAAACACATTTATATGATTTAGAATCTTTAAAATTATGTGAAATAATTAAATAAGAAATGCAATTTTCCATTATTGTGCTTCCATTATTAATGCCTTAAATGTTCATTTTCGTGTGTTTTTAGGAATTTTGTAAATGCTATAATTCTGATAATTTTTAGTTTTAAGAAAAAAAGTAATTAGGATTATGTGTCCATCTTCTTAATTACTATAAATATTCGCATAGAAAATTTTCGAAATTTGATCAAAGTTGTCTCAAAAATATTAGAAATGTGCTCGCTTTTTGAATTTGTATCCAACATGGCTAGCAAACTAACTTAGCCTTTAGTTTAAGAAACTAAAACAATCCAATTCATCAATTCTTTCGAAAGTTATCGTGCTAACAAACTAAAACAAAGCCACTCACGTACAGACAGACACATTCCTGAAAACCTTGTTTTTCGGATTCAGGGGGTCTTAAAACGTGAACATTTGACCAAAACTGGGGGGGGGGGGGAATAAATTTTACACAAACCTTCTCTGATGAGAATGTAATAATAATGTAGTACACCTTTTTTAATCCCATTATTTAAGGCTGTTGGAAAAATGTAGTGACATCCAATAGACAGTAAGTAGAATAAAAATAATAATGATAGTAATAATTTAGATTAGATCATTAAAAACAATATTAATTAATAAATTGGCTAAATTAAAATTTATGCTACAAATGTTCGAATTTCAGTGAAAAAATTGAATTAAGAAAGCGCACAGGGGAAAAATTTATAATTGCATTGTTTATGAAGTAAAGCAAAGAAATTGAATTGTTTTTTAAACACCTTTGATTAAAATTCTTATAGCGCGCTGCGCGCGGAGGTTTAATCTCGCGCTTCGGACTCGATAATAGGTTACCTCGCGCTTCGTGTTTGAACATAATTACACCTCGCGCTTCGCGCTCGGATATTTATTCTTTGCATTTGGAATGCTTGAAAAAAACTTTATCAAAAAGATCTCTTTTAGATGGCAGTATTTATATGCGTCTTCATATTCTGAATTGTCTACTTTATTAAGTATAGTCAAAGATTAAGTTTCTCAAAGCTCTGTAGGCTTTGTGGTCTCAAAAATTTTCAAAATGCGCTCACTTTTTGAATTTTGATCAAAAATGGCTGGTTAACAAACTCGCCCTTTCTTATAGGACCTAGAAAAAGTGAGCTAAAGATAGATTTGATTCGTTTATTTTTTCGAGAGTTATCGTGTTTACGGATGGACAGACAGACAGACGCCATCGTGAAAACGTGATTTTCGGATTCAGGGGGTCTCGAAACGTGGAGATCCGTTAAAAAAGTGTGATGTAAAATTTCCGACATTTCTAATACTTTCTCATCATAAATGATGAGAATGTAAAAAATATTGAATTCAATCCTAGAAAAGGCCAAATTAATATTTTTCAAAATAGAGTTGACATTAGCCTCTCGATCTAGAAATCAATTTTAGTCTTCTTTATTATTTACAATTTCCCACATGCTACAGTCAAAATGTACCTGCAATCATAAAAATAAGGTACATTTCCGACTTTTATTACACTGCTTTTTGAAAATTTAAATCTTCTAACACAAACAGCAGATTTCGAGTGAGGTATCCAAACATCTTGATTAATACTCTCTATCGATAATTGAATAAAGACGAACCCATTGTTTTTTAATAAAAAATCTTATTTTCCCAGCGAACAATACACGAGAATATATTATGACAATCAACCTCTTCTTAAGAAAACTTCAAATGTTTCGCGCTTTGCTACGTATTTTCTATTCCGGTTTCGCGTCGGCTAGTGAAGGGGTTAACATGGCACAACTCTCCTTAGAGGAACTCTAGGCGATATGGCAAGGGCCCATCTTAACGCCTATTCTTCTGTGAGCTTAAAATCCTTTGACACCTTTTCAAATCCCTTGAAATTTTGTAAAGCTCTTGAAAATTCCTCGAAAGTTAAAAAATACCCTTGAATCTTTTGAATTTCTTAAGATCCTCTAAAATTAATCAAATCTGTTCAAAATGCTTCATAATATTTTGAAATATGCTAAAAGACTTTAAAAAAATGCTAAGAAATTCATAAACAGTATATAACTGAAATAAATATTTTTCGCCTATGGGTTAATTTATTGGAAGAAAAGAAACAAGAATGTGATTCGAGAAAAAATATTGAGTAAAAGTAACTATGTGGCTACGCTGATTATTATTGACTGCTCCTTAAATTGCTTCTTACAGAAATTCCCTGCCTTTTTCCATTTAGTAGGAAAGGATGTTATCATTTTATGCACAATTCTAGATGAAAATCAACACAATCTAGCCGGGGGCACTTTCTTTTTTCCCAGTTGCTATTTTTCAGAAAACACTCACCAAGTAATAGTGCCTGTTTTTATGAAGATGTTCGCTGTCGTAATTTCAAAATCCTCCCGTTTTGAATGCCAAGCAAGCTGATATGAATGTTTACGAGTCCCTGAGAAAAAGCACAGCAATTTGCCGTTCACGTTTTCAGAGTGAGTCTTTCACAGTAGAGGTTTAAACAGAGTAGTTGATATATAGAACATACATAGTATTTATGATAACATCCGTTTTACTCGATGCATTCGCCTTAAGCACCGACCTACCACACATCGACAGGAAACAAAATTACCTTCCCTTATCCTCAGGAATGAAGGATGTGATAGATCGAGGCAGTTTACTATTATAATAAAATTATATATGTAAAAAAACGAGACTGTTATTAAAACAGAAGTATTATTTTTATGGAAAGATAAGGCTTATGCAGTATACGGTATGAACCAAAAGGGGCCGTGCAAAGACTACACGAAGAAAATGGAAGGTCAGTTTGGACATCTAGGCTATCCCAAGAAGGTTGAAATAAGACATTGTGAATAAGAGGATGGTCGACTTGACTGTCACAGATGGCCGAACTAATTATCGGAGATAGATGAATTGATCATAATAGGGGGTTGAACTGATGAGTGGGTTCATTTCAACATCTCAGATAATTGACGTGATCTCCTTGTACAGTCGACCTGGCGGACTCTTTGACTCTCCGTATAGGTTATCAACTTGAAAATGGGGGGAAGGGCTCAACGGAAGTAACTTTATGAACTTAGATAATATTTACGACGTTCCTATAATTGTACACTTCAATAATAACTTCATAAATTTCACAATTACATTTATATTTTCAATTTCACGTTCATTTTTCTATTTTCCTTTTCCCTTTATTGAAGAATTCTTTTTCCCTGTATTTTTGACAAAGTTCCCTTTTTCTTGGTTTTTTCTCAGAGATATGAATTGAATTAATAAAATCCATCAGGAATATCTAAATATTTTGTTTACGAAACATATACTATTCTATTTTTGATTTGAAATTCATGTTATGCGGTTGAACATTCTACCAATTTATTAAGAATTAATTCATTTCGTTTGAAATCAACTACTTTGTCAATAAATCATCGTTTTTCGTCAAAAATGCAGATACTTGGTGGAAAGTTGAACTACTTTGTTAAAAATATATTTATTTGGTTGATAATTCATCTACTTGTTATTCTATTCTGAAAAATCTAGTTAATTGATTGAATTCGACTGTTTTGTAAAAAAATTCATTTTTTTGTTTTAAAAGGGGATGAGTGCTAGGAGTTGTGGGGGATATGCGCCGGTCTCACAGGCGTGGTAAAAAAAGCGTTTACATCCGGAGCGGAACTTATCGGATTTGTTCCCAACCACCGCCAACTCCAAAACCGGCACTATATCGAGATATCACTGTTTTTGTTTAAAAATAAAACTATTTTTATAGAAAGTTTACTATTGGAATGAAACATTGAACTATTTGTAAGAAATTAACTTTTTGACATAAAATTATATATATTTTTTAATATATGTTTCACCTTCTTGGTGGAACATCTATCTTTCTAGTCGAAAACTTATTTTTTTATTAAAAAGATTAATCCCTTCTGTGGATATATTCATCCTTTTGGTTTTAAAATTAACTGTTTGGTTAGAACTTATTCTTTTTTATTGAAAATTCAGCGAGTTGGTTGAAATACTTTATTGAAATTTTTTTAAAGACTTACCTCTTTGGTTGGAAATTTAAATTTTTGACGAAAATCGTAAGCAATAATAATATTATAAACATTCAAGTTGAAAAAATTTACAACTTGAAGTTCAGAAACTATTTTTATGTGAATAATTATGCTTAAACTTTATTTGTTTTAAATTTCAAATGTTTTATTTCTGTGTTGAGTTGATTTGTGGTTTGAAAACGCAACGATCTGATAGTATTATCTCGCGAACATCAGTAGTTCATTAAATATTTGAAAACAAATATAGTTGAAGATCTTAAATGCTGATTGTTAATTATTGCAGTCTATTCAGCTTGAGTAAAGACTTATAATTGTTGACAAAAAATTTTTCAAGAAATTAAAGATATATAAAAAATCTAAATGAGTTCTTATATTTAAGACATGTAAGTCATGTCATGTAAGTCATTTAAGTCTTCATAGTACCTTCTCATTCAAGAAATATCGGTTAGGATTATAGGGACGTTTCAAAAGCATAGTTGATAGAGTAATCGTGACCGGTCACGAAGAGGAGGAAGATTCTGTCAAAATTTTATTTCAATATTTCATTATAAATAATAATTTTGATCATTTCAAAAAGGCGTGAAATGAAATCGGAGAACTGACCTGTTACTGTGAGCAATAATCATAATACAAAATAGTGCTTCAAACAGAAAAAAGGCGATGTAAAATATTGTCATGACTTTAGTGATTTTTGAGTTTATTATCATTTTTACAGTGATATTAATATTTATTAAGTAGTTTTTCATCAGCTAAAATTAATTTTACTGCATAATATAAAGAAAAATAAGTAAAAGATATATAATTTTTGATAGTTTTAATATGCTGACAATATAAACAGAACATAGTCTCCAAATACACATGATTTTTTTAGTCACTACAATTTATCAAATTTCGTCATTGTGTTTATAATTTCCGTTGCAAAAAGTTAATTATAAAAATTACAATTGCGTAAATTTTCGTATCCAGTGTAATTATGCTGTACGTAGCCATTTTTTTGAACAAAGTTAGCTTATATGACTTTATAAAACTCAATATTGTTTTTCAAACTTTATTTAAAAAGGGAAGCAATTCAAGTCTACCATAATGTAAATATACAGTTAGAATTATTTTTGAGAACATTGTTTTTTTATGAATACAATATTAATTTTATTGTACAGTTTTTAACTGAAATAAAACCAAACATTTGAAAAGAAAATTAATTTTTATTATGATTAATTATAATAATGTTCATCAGATGTACTTCATCTCATTCAATATAAAACTAACAATAATCTCTCATTTCATTAAATTAGAGTTAAAATACAAAAATACACTTGAAATACACCTAAAAATAGCTTAAAATTGATTTTAAGAAAACTTAACCTTGCTTCAATCAGAACTGATAATTTTTTAAATAATACTTTCTAAAACAATCCTCGAAATATTTGAAGCTTTGAAGTCTCTTATGGTAAAGATCACTGGTATCTTTACATACCTTATTTAGTTTTTATTGTATTTCTCTATTTACTCTGAAACGCTGATTCTTAGACTAAAATTATTTTCTTCATAGCAACAATATTTTCTAAGATATTTGAAATTCATTGTTTAATAATATTACGTATACTTTTTAAACCCGCTTTTCTGTAAACGAATAAAGATTTGTATTTCACGGAAAAAAACTTTCTGAAATATCCATCAATTGATAATAAATAAAATCGTGGTACCTAGTAGATCTGAAAAATTGTATGACCAAATAAATCTAAATAACTTTATAGTTTTCCTAAAGATGATTTCGCGTTTTTTGAATAGCAATTGAACAGTTTAATGGATTGTTTTTGACTGAACCAGTTTTATTTATCTGTTTATAGTGTTTATCGCCAAATTTCATTGGATCATTTAGGGAACGCTGTAATCTCAGAGTTTATGGTACTCTTGTAGGGTCAATTTAGTAAGTATTTAGACTGAGTAACTCTACCTGCCTTGAAGATTGGTATTTAATCTGAAGATACACGTTTTCTGAAGGACCTTACCTGAAATAAAGGCATTCAAAGATATTAAAATACATACAGGATGCATTTAAATAACTATATTAATGTAAATAATTTTGTTTAAACATGTTGATGTATATACCTATTTGTTTAAATAAAGAAGCAGCGTTTTTAATCCTTACTAAGTTAACTTAACGAAAATAATTTTAAACTCTTGGTGCGCATGATCCTTAATAAAAAATAATTCAAAGTGAGTTTTTGATATACAAAGTAATAATTTCGTTCTAATAATCTTCTATAGTTTGAGTTTATTCCAATTTAGGCTCCCGCGTTTCCATTTTCTCAAACACTTTTGTTAAAAAAAAATAACTTTTCTCAAAAAATTATATATTGCTATAGATTTATCAAGGTGATGACTAAATTTTCACTTAAAAATGTGTACCTTTCTTAATTTTAGGTGCTAAGACTGGACAAAGATTCTTAATATAATATTTTCATGACAAAACAACTTTATATTGAAAACGTTAAAAATTTAGTGGTAATAGATATATTTTTGGAAAATGCGTATAATCACACAGTTATTAAATAATTATTCCAAACGTTGGAAATGTCTGCACATTAAAAAATCGTTAGCGAATACAAATTGAATATCAACAATTCATCGTAAATATGATAGTATTCTGAAAATTCGGAAATATAATTATTTCAGTGCTGCCAATGAGTATTTAAGAATCAAAATTAATTAATTGAATTATCTAAAAAAATATTTGTTTAAATTTTATTATTGTATCATATTTTCTGGAACGAAAAGCCTCCAACAATTCTACGTATACCCGAGTGGACACTATAGGACACAAAATTGACAACAGGTTGACATTTGAAGCACTTAAAACGAAAAGTATTAAATTAAATCCAGAAAGGCAGAGTTGTAAATTTGTGGCATTCCAAAAAAAAAAAGTTCAGAATAAAATATTAAAATTTATAATAAAAATTTAATACTGATACATGTATGAAAACTTTTTACTATTCACTATTTTATTATTTAATAAATTCAAATTGGAAGTATGAAAAATTAAAGTATTCTCTCTGGCATTCAAAACTGCACGCTTATAAACTTGTAGCTTTCTGACTCTAATAATGGAAAATAAAGATACTAATATTTTATATTTTTAAACATGAAACTAATTTAGAATTAAGCATTCATAATTGAATTATTAATTTGAGAATATTTTGAACTGACTATTTTAAACTTAAGGCATTGCGAATTTGACCAGAAATATTCGCATACATGTTATTCATAAACATAAACAACAATTACTATAGTAATTTTAAAAGAGAATTTAGGCTGAATAGCTTGAAAAAATTAATTAGTTTTGCTATTAAGCAAATATTTGGTGAAAATAAAAAAATGGAATCATTTCATTAACTAATTTTTTTCGTTAAAAGCATTTTAGAATATGAAACCTTTTGGTTCTATTCAGGTTATTCACAATAAGTGTAAAAGTAATAATAAGCGAAACAATGATCCATACCCTTATTTAACATTTTAATTTATTTGAAATCTAATGGTCAATTAAAATAATAATGTGAATATGAAATATGCTCTTTCTTATATCTAATTTTACTCAATGAAGATAAATTTGGTATTATCGGATGACAAGTCTATCAAACATTTCTCATTATTTTAAAGTATACTTTTACATGGCTATATATTACAAATCAAGTGTTTTTGAAGTTAGAATAACGTCTCTTTGTTAATATTTTTTTATAAACTCACATTTAAAATATAGTTTTTCGAATAATATATCTATGTTATCAGATGACAAAGAATTGTTGCACGGCCTTTTTCGGGCTTCTATATTGGTTAGTATGGTTAAACAAAGACAATTTCAGCGTAATTAAATTTTTATATTTATAAGTACATATAATTATTTATTGATCTGCCACTTATCATTAATTCAAATGTAAAAATCAAACTCTTAAGATATAAAATTAATGAAAACCAGTTTTCTTACCACATGACATTTAAAATCAGCGACCTTTTATAATTAATTATAACTCTGAAACTATCATTCGAAACTAGAAAAAAACCTGTTTTTTAACACTAATATTAATGATAAAAAAATGGTATATTTAACAAAAGGGTCGACAGAGACAGGTTACAAGATGAGATCTCCTCAAGTTAATTCGATTTTTTGATACCAAGTAAACTAATAGTAATAGGGACATAGAGTAATATGGTAAATAATAGGCTAAATAAAACAATTGACTTTTTCGAAAATGATTCCTCGATACGTAAGAATATAATATTCCAGGAGCATGATGTTGTTAACGTTTTTATTTTCTTTCATACAGTGATATCAATTTGAAATAGAAATTACTCCTTTTGGCTTTCAACCTAATTTCTGTTAGGTGGGTAGATTTAAAATAAAAAACAATTTGACTAGGTTGAAAATATGGTATATTTCTATTTTATTTGTCAACAATAATATACTACTGTTGAGAACGTAAGCAAACATGAACCATACTTCTTTCTTGATTAAATTCATTTTAATTTCAAATCTATGTACTCAACAGAAACTACTTCCGAATTAGAAAGTCGTTCCGAGAATCGCTTCGCCTATCATACCCGGAAGTGATTTGGCAAACAAGAGTTAAATTTGAATTTGAATGTTAGTCGAGAAAGCATTTCCGATCGTTGTCGATAGAAAAAGAGCAAACACTGTGACGCAAACAACAGAGTTGGACAGATGTGGCGTTGGTAAAAGCCGAAAGAACGAAAATAGTAAAAGAGGAATATAGGAAAATAGGAAAATAGGAAAATATAAAAATAGGAACAAAACAAACAAGTGCCAACATAGTACGCGTAAACAGCTCTCTTGAATAAATGGGAAAAGTTTACTTAAAGACTACATTTTCGCTAATGAATTCCCTTCCCTTGTTCGGACTGAAACTCTTCATGAAGGGCAGGGTAAAAAGCATTAGAAACGACTAAAGAAAGGTGAGGCGGCAATGGAAAAATGTGGCTCCGTTGTTTTTAGCGTCTTATACATAATGGCGGCAATCACGTCTCACAAGAGACATCGAGAGACGAATTCAAACCACTTAGGATTTGGGAGATGAAAGGCAGACCATCTTGCGTCCTTTGATTTAACGAAAGATTTTCGAAAATTTTATTTTTGCGGGCACCTTAAGATTGTACCTTTATAAAAAACATACCCGCGCGACTATTATTTTTTTCTTCTTTAGACATTTTAAAATAAATCACAGTAAAATTAATATGAAAAGAAAATTTTCGTATCTCAAAGTATCTATTATCAACAATTATATAAAAGAAAAGCATGATGATTAAAATTGATATCTGAGTGCCGTGCATAAATTAAGTAAAGGGTTTTCTGAAATTTTAAGGCCTCTTATTAAGGGTTGGTGAAGTTTGATCTCCAAACAATATCTTAAGTCATTTTTTACCCAACATTTTTTTGGTGAATGTATTTAGGGTCATTCTAAAATAACGTAAGATTATCAGGGGGTGGAGGAGGTATAGTAAAATATGACTGTTTTTCATAAATTAACAAAGTATTTCGAGTTTCAACCAAGCAGCTGAATTGACAAACCAAAAAGATGAATCTCATACGAACAAGATGAATTTTCAATCAAATAGATGCATTTTTAACCAAAATGGTAAATCTTTAAACAAGAAGATTATTTTTCTACTAAAGAAGACGAACGTTAAACAAAATACAAAAATTTCTAACCAATTAGGTAGTGGAATTTTAAACAAAAAGATGAATTTTTCACAATAAATAAAAGTTCAGAAAATCGCATAACTTTTTAACCAAATATTTAAACTTTTGAACTAAAGTGGTATATTTTATCAAAAAATTGAAAAGTTAGATTTTCATTTTCAAAAACTAATTTTCAATTATTAGAAAATAACGAATTTCCTACAAAATGGTTTAATTTTTAACCTACGACATACATTTCTAGTTCAATAAAAAATTAATTTATTAAAAATAGGCTAGTTCAATCAAGGAGTTAAATTTTCAGCATAAGTAGATCAATTTAATGGAATTTAAAAAAAATGACAACCAATTAGTTGAATTTTTCACTCAAAAGAGAAATTTTTAATTAAAAATATAATATTTTACTTCTAAGTCAAGATAATTAAATTGAAATCAAAGAAGTGGCTTTTTAATTAAATAGTTCAATAATGAAGCAAGGAAGTTACCATTTAACTATTATTATAAATCTTCAACTGAAAAATTGAATTTTTAAAAAAGTAGTTCATATTTTAAAAAAATAGTGAAACTTCTACAAAAACGTTGAATTTCCCTCTATATTGTTCTATTTTTTAGTAGAAAATTACGAATTTCCTACCAAGAACTTAAAATTTCTCAACCCGAAAACATGATAAATATTTACGAAGCAGGTGTATTTATAACAGAAAAATGTAATTTAAAAAAAAAAGTTTATTTTGAAACGAGACATATTCCTATTTAACTAGACAGTTGCATTTTTAAGCATAAAATCTAAAGTTTCCATACAAGGAAATGAATTCTCAAATTAAAAAAGAAAAAGCAAAATTTTGGCTCCTCGCAGCAAATCTCATGGTATTTTACATGGAGATGGGGAAAGGGATTTCGAAAAAATACCTTACGTAACTTATTAATGATTTTATTATTTGTTTATTGAATTGCCATTATTTTGTAAGCTAGTAATTCTTACCTTTAACATTAAGAACACAAATTAATGCCAATTTTTTCGACGAAAAAAATTAACATGATATTCCAGAAAATAGTTAGAAGTGTAAATTTCATTTTTGAATTCAAAACCGTTAACATATCTTATTATTGCTTATGTAATGCATATATTTCTCATGTAACAATAGCAATTGTAAATAAAATACACGAATACAACATAATGAGAGATTTTTAAAGAATATACATTTTTTTAAACCCAATGTGTTTTGTTTAAAATAACAAATTTTCTGGTAAAAAAGATGAATATAATCTAAAATTGTGGAAAAATTGTAAATCTTCTTTAAATCTACAACATTTTCCAGTAAAAAATACAAAAATAACCTAATATTGGTCAAAAATTTAAAAAAAAGTGAAATATATATCACTGAATGCTCATCTTTTAAATCTCATGAGTTTTTAAATTAAAAACATCAATACTTTTTATTTAATAGTAATAGTTTTTTAAATCTCTATCGACAGTTCCATTAAAAAGCGGTAGCTTAACCTATAATTGTACAGAAAATGTTAGCATCCTTTCATATCTAATAATTTTTTACTAAAAATACCGACTTTCAGTGTAAAAAATCAACATAACCTAAAATTGTTTAATGTTGCGAATTTCCTTTGAAATATTTCAAGCATAATTTATGAATAAAAATAACAATTTTCGATGAAAAAAACTAATATAATCAAAGATTTTTCAAAAATTCTAAATCTTCTCCAGACTACAAAAATAGTTGATGAAAGATGTACATATATTTCAGTTTCCTGGCCAGTATTGATTAGACAAATATTTAAAAATTAATGATAGTTGTTCAGAAATAGCAATTTTCGATTTATAACAACAACGAAACCTAAAATTGTTAAAAAATGATAATGCCAACAAAACTGGAAATCGTCAATTGTTTAAAAATACTGTATTTTCGAAATATAATAATTTTGATTAAAAATACCCATTTCTATTGTAAAAAGCTCACATAAGCTAAAATATTCGTAAGCTGGGATTCTTGATGATGGTTTTTATTTAAAAGTACTAATTTCCGGTGAAGAAATAAACACAGCCTGCAATTCATTGCGATT
>NC_046661.1:106656946-106681980 GCF_010883055.1 Belonocnema kinseyi | reverse complement strand
AATATAATTATAAATAACAATAATTATAGAAATGAATAATATTCAAACATAGAAATACTGATTGCGAAAATGATAATACACTGCTAGCTTTTAATTTTCATTATACCCATAATGTTAAACGAAGTTTATTTATATATGTTAATTTTTATGTACTTGTGTGTCAGTAGTTAAAAATAAATTATTCATTTCTATTCTCTTGAACTTTTTGCATTTGTTATTTCAATATTTTAATATCAGCTATTTTATAATTACTCCTACCATCGCAAACAAGTTATAGGAAATTCATTGTGGGATATTCATTACATGCCTATAGTACATTTACTGTCATACTTTTCCGGAAGGGTTCTTCAAAACTTTATTATTTTATATTAAAATTCTCTTAAAATAAAAACAAATTTCCAGCGAAAACCGCCAACATAAAAAATGTATACGTAATTTTTCCAATGTTGATAACTAACGATGTTCTGGGATTTAGGTCGCATTCATTATTTTAGAAAATATAAATATTATATAGATGTTTTCTTAAGCCAAATAAAAAATTATTTTTAAAAGCTTATTCTAAAGTCAGGAATACGTACGATAACAAAATAAGGTATTTGAATCTGGGGCAACGAAATAGGTTAACATTAAACCAGTTAAATTATTGTTTAACAAACATCTACTTTGAATAATGTAGATAAGTTTTCAGTAAAGCAATCTGAATTCTCAACGGACATTGTAATAGTTGAAGTTCAACTCATAAAATGTCTTTTTAACGAAGTCTTTTAACTTAAAACCAGGTAAGTGAATTTTCAATTAATAAGAATAATTTTTTACCACAAAGGACGAATTTATAACAAAACACATAAAACTTAATCATACTGTTGAATTTTAAACTAAAATCGATTAAGTTCGAACAAAAAATGCAATAGTTCAATTTGCTGTTAGAACGTTTTTTAAACAAAACAAAATACCAAATTCAACAAAAAAATATATTTTCAACTAATAAAATGAAATTTTATCAAAGCAGTTTAAGTTACACCATGCAGTTAAATTTGCAATGAAGATGATTAGTTTTCTGCCGGAAAAACCGAATAAACCAATTCTGGAATTTTAGGCAAAAAAGATAAAAATTGTAACAGCAAAAATTAATTTTCATTAAAATAGTTAAGTATTTAAAGAAAGAGATGGCTCTTCAAATGATAAAATTAATTTTCAATAAAGTTATTCAACGTTTAACCAATCAGTTAAATTATGAAAAAAGTATATTGATTTGCTACAAAAAAGATTAATATACAATAAAGCACACAAATTTACAACAAAATTGTTGCTTTTTCAGCTAAAAAAGTTTAATTTTCAACCAGTCATAAAAACTTTGAATTTGCAGTTTAAAAATTTATTATAACACAAGAAATAACGAATCTTTAAAGAAGAATTTAAACCTTCAACCATGCAGATGAATTTTCACCCTGAAATTATGAGTGGTAAAATTAATTTTTAAAAATTAGTTAAAATTTAAATCAAGCAGGTAAATCTTCAACGAAGAGCATTAATATTTTACTAAAAAGCTAATTTATAATTAAATAAATGAATTTTCAACTAAATTTTGAATTTTTCGACTGACAGATCTTTGAATATAAAATTATTTTGTAACGAAATAGTTTGACTTAAACCTAGTAGGTAGTTTTTTAATCAAGGAGATCAATATTCGGGAAAGTTACATTTCCAGTAGAAACAATTAATTTTCAAGAACAAAAAAATAAATTTGTAACAAAATAGTCAAATATTGAACCAATAATGCGAATTTTGAAAAATCTAGTTTAACTTTTAACCAATTAGTTGATTTTTTAGTTTAAGAAATTAATTTTCAAATGAAAAAAAGTATTTTCGAACAAAAAGTTTAATATTCAAGCAAATAGTATAATTTTTAACCAAGAATGTTTAAGTTTGAAGCAGATGTATAATAGTATACTTTTGAAATTAAAAGAAATAACTTTTAATAAAGAATAGTTGGATTTGATATTGGTTTCTATTAATTCAGTTAGCATTTAAGCGAAAAAGCGAGAAAAGGGACAATAATCTCGCAAAAATGGAATAAAAACAAATTATTTTAAAAATGGGAAGAGTCTAAAGTTGGTATTTAAATGATTTACTCGTAAAAAAATCTGTAATTTTCGTTTTTTTAGCCATTTGGAAAAAAAGTATTCACATTTATTTTATCCATGTGTGATATCACATTTTACATTTACTATTTGAATCAAAAAATCGTTACAAGACCTCCCCATCACCCCCCTGGTAGTGTCATGTAGTTTTTGAACCGGCCGGCCCTTCGTACAAAAAATCGAAGTTTTCCTGTAAGAAAATGGTAACTTCCGGAAACAAAAAACAACAAAATCTGAATTGGTTAAAATCCAAGAAAAGAACAGATCTCTCCCAAAAAAGCGGCAGCACGTAAAGAAGATAAATTAGAGGGCTTGGAAACTAACTCGTACAGCAGAAGACAGAGTCTATTATCGAGAAGCCCATCGGTCCCAGTGGGACCACCGTCTTTCCGAAGTAGTCTCAAATCCCATGCCCTCCACCGCAGCAAATAAATTGGATGCAGACAACTACAACTTCAATTTTTCCAGGTAAAAATATATTCTCAATAAAAATGTAGATTATATCATAACTCTAAATATGTTAGTCTTCTTTCAGAAAACAAGATTTCTGGAATAAAATAAATGTAGTACTGAATACCGACAATGACGTATTTGTTTACACATATGTCTTTGATCGAAAGATATCCTTCTAACAAGAATGTTTTTTTTTCGTACAAAAAATAACTTCTTTGAAGGAGAAAAATATTCTTACACCAAAAGAACGTTTGATATGGCGTGTTCAGAATTACTGCACTGAGAAACAGATTACTTGAATCAAAGAAATATAGTGCTGAATACGTCCAATCAAATATTTTTTGAATCACAGTCTATCCCCGAGATATTATTTATGTGGAGTTGGATAAAAACGCTGCAAACAATTGAAAAATAAGATTACCCGCCGATGGCTAATTTTTATCCGCCTCGTGATAAAAATTATCTGCCATCGGATAATTGTATTTTTCAACTGTTTGCATCGCTTTTATTTAGCTTCAGATGAATAATTTCTCGGGGATTTACTGTGATACAATAAAATCTTCAGCGTTTTAAGAAATAACATTTTTCAACTGCAAAAATTATTCCTGTTATAAGAATAACTTATTTTCATCAAAAAAGTGTTTGGTTGGACGAATTCAAATCCAATTTCAAGTCCACTCAAATATTTATTTGATAGAAGAAAATTGTTCTAATTCTAAGAAATAATGTTTTTCAAATAAAAATATAATATGCAGTACAAAACTCTCTTAACTCTTGCCTGCAGAACCCATTTTATTCGTGTTTTTACGCAATCGGGTACCCGGGTGCCTCTCTTCCTTTTTTTAAAATGTCCTAAACAATTATGCATTTGGAATCGTTTCCTTGTCATTTATTTTATTTAAAAATACTAAAAGTGAGTGTGAAAGTCACGAATTACTTTTAAAAAAGGAACGGATATGCACGCCAGGTTGCCGCATACAGAATGCAACGCAACATTGATAAATAATTATTTATTCTTTTATTACTCCACACATTTGACGTGTCTGAATAAAATACTTTAATGAGAAATTAATAATTTACTCAAAATTCAATTTTTATATGGTGCTTACCCGAGTACTCTGGGTGTGTCCGCGATGCATATATATTTTTCATAGCGCATATATGTAAATTTCCAGTTTCGATACCTGTAGAGCTGTTTGAAACACGGTGTTTGTATCCCTAGGGTTGGAACATTTTGTCTTCGAGTTTCGGTACGTTTAGAGCGGACTAAAACACTGTGTTTACATCCCTAGAGATAAAACATTTTTTTCAACTCTAGAGTAGACATGTAAGTAGGTAGGGTCTACAGGTACCTCAACTCCAATTTTCAATAGATTTGCTATGAAAAATAAGATGCATTACTAGGAATGTAACACAACGACCGCAATTCGTGTGAAAGCAGCCCTCGTTTCGCTCGGGCAGCCAACTTCACACTCGTTGCAATCGCTGTGTTTCGTCCACGAAGGAATAATAAGGAGACCTAACCTCGTTTCCCCACTTGGCAATAGAAACATTACCGTAAGTGGTATGCACATTACAGGAAGATCTTATATTTCCGTGCGCAGGCGCGCACCATGAGGTGTCAAGTGCCGGGTTGTGGTGCAAGTTACACGCCGAAGAATGCGAATACACTTCGCTTTTTTAAAGCCCTTACTGTTAACTGTGAAATTTAGAAAAAATCTATTTCTAAATTTAAATCCGAAAGTTTAAAAAAGTACCCTTGAGTGTCGGCTACCCTACTGACATAGCCTATTTCTGCTTGTTATTTATGATCGAATTCTCATTGTAATTTTAGCCTCTCTGCTTGTTATTTATGATCGTATTTTTATTTCAAATTTAAAAAGGTTACTTTGAAGCCATTAAAACATTTAAACGAGCTACCTGGACTTTTAATTATATCTACCTGAGTGCCTGCGGAGAATTTCTCAGAGCTTCTCAGAGCCTTGAGAATCTTTAGTATATACTCCGAGATTTCTATCGGTAGGGCGTCTCATTATAATATCACATTATTTGCAATTATCCGTGCTGATGAAATTGTATACATGCTTATAAATACGTGATTTACCAATTTCTAAACTGAGTCATCTCATAATAACTTTTAATGAAATTACAATATTTTTCATTTTTACATTTCGAAAAACTTCAAACTTTTCAATCAAGTTATATTACTTCTATTATTTCTTTGTCATATTACAAATTTAAAAGGTACTTACCTATACTTTTCCTTCTCAAAATCTGTTCTCACATTTCTCAAACAAGTACTGTTTCTATATTTATTTCGTGTATCTTTCGTATGCCGATCAATAAAAGAACATAACCTCTCTAACTTACGTCAATTTCACAAACTTTCTTACTCGCACACTTTTCCATGTGCAGAAAGAGGACAACTGCGCACCTGCGCACGAAAATTCAAGATCTTCCTGTATTGTGCCTACCACTTACGGTAATGTTTCTATTGCCAGTTTCAAACGGCTTCCCACTGGCAGTTCGTTCTCCTTATTATTTCTTTCTGATTTCATCCCTTGTAATGCAACATACTATTTCATAACTAATCTATTGAAAATTCGAGTTCAGGTACCTGTAGACCCTACCTTTCTACCTATCTACCTGTATGTCCCAGAGTCGAAACAAAATGTTTCAACCCTAGGGATGCAAACACCGTGTGTCTCAACCCGCTCTACAGGTATCGAAACTGGAATTGATTTGAATAACGGCAATTCAAAGGCCCCAAGAGCAATTTTAATTTTGACTCCACTTACATGCAAAAATATACTGCAATGAGCTCCCGGTTACCCGGGTGTGCGCACAAGTATTAATTGGAGATATATCACAGAATATAACGTTATTTATAGTCAACAAATTTTTTTCCGAATACTTAGTCAGCTGGATAGTTCAATCCAATGAATAAGAGGAAATATAATTATAAGGCAATTAGTAAAAATATGCCAAATTGATACATTAATACTTAAATCAGCGTTTAGCAAATAGGGTTAAAAATAAAATGAATGATAAATTGTACCTATAAATGAAGTATAACTAATCATTCTGAAAGAATTTAGAATGTTACAGTTATATGCATAATAATTCAGATTAAACTGGACTTTTCCAAAGAGGAAAAGAATTTTAATTACTTAATGCAAATGGCGTGCTCAAGCACTGAGTCCAATAGTCAGCGACTCTTCCTCCTCTTTTGCGTGACTATTAATTACTTTTATTGAATTATCTGTGTATTTAATAAATTAAAAATTTATCTTGAACTAAGGGATTAGTCGAAATATGTATAGTTTCATTCAATCTACAGGAAGCACATTGCAAGAGCAGCTCAAAAAAAATTATTTTTAATAATAATATCTTAAAACTTACGAAAAAGATTGATTAACAAAATTTTCTTGCAAATGTGGGTCAAAATATTTGTTCTTGAGTTTTGGAACAAGATAAATCCAAGACAATATTAAATGATCCTGAAGCCTAGCTCGTGAGACGAAACCAGACTATTTTTGATGTCTTGAGGGCCATCATGTCTTGAGGTATGTCTCTTAGTACCATCACTAATCTGCTTTAAACTTGAAAATTGCTACATTACTTATCTGCATGCTATTTACCAATATTTATTTAAAGTTTATTTATCTGCAATAATTACGTTCTTTAGATGGCGAATCTGACAATTTTAATCAATTTTTTCCTATCTCAAATAGTTCACTAGATACTTCTGGCAAGTGACAGTTTTAATCTTTCTATGGAAAATTCTACAAAACTACAAGTGTTATCGGCTCTGAAATTTTAATCCTTAATAGATGACAACTCTTCGGTCTTCGCCTAGCTACCTGATTCCTGAAAATCGCAGGCCGCGACAGTGGCGTCTATAGTTTATAGAGGTGGGAGAGTAGGAGTATAAGGGACAATACAATTTACAAACTCACACATCTCTCGTCTTAGGACAAGCCTACCTGGTCTTGTCTTGTCACAACTACAGCCATAAATGCAAAGGAACTCTATTTCTTATATGTCTAGCTGGTAAGACGGAACCAGACATCATGGTCTTGTATACATATTAGAGACATTTAAGACAAAATCAATGCGAAATATTTCTACGCAGGAATTAAAATGTCTTCGTATTGATTCTACCTATTTTTCTTAAATCGTTGAATATAAATATTTATTTTCTTCTAAAATGGGCGCTTAAGCTATAAAGCCTACTTTTCCACAGCCCTAACTATTGGCTCTCAGTATACGACCCCAGACATTTTAATGAAGCCTAGTATGTTCCAGTCTTATGTATTCATTTGCTGCACTAAAATTCGCCAACTGGTCCTCCTTTTCGCCCCCCTTGATCCCTGTGTCATTAGGTACCCATATGAGAGCCATTTTGTCTTTTCTGCAAGATTTTTTTGTTTTCCCAAACGCAGTAAATATCGATTGGCTTTCCGAGCAGATCCTAATCTGCCTACCAGCAGTTTTACCTTCTAATAATGTATCAGCACAGAGAAGGACGGCTTGGAACTCCGCATAAAAGACAGTAGCATGTTTCCCAAGTGGGATCCGTATCCCCCTCCTTTTTATACTGTCATAGATTCCTGTCCCTGACCCTTTATCTCCCTTGTAGCCATCTGTATGCGAGATTTCACTTTGTTAAAGCGAGTAACGAATTGCTTTCTACATATTCCTCCTTGGAATGCAGACGCGGAAAGCCTTGGTAAAGTTGAAGAGTTTTGTTATTTTATGTTGCCTTATCTATTGAATCAGCAGTGTGCTGATTTTATTTGAGGGCTTAGTGTGCCTGGTACGCCGAGTCCATATGTTTACTCCTGCCAAACGGTGTATCGCGTGAGCTGCCCTTGTAGTTATCTAAATATGAAGAGGTCATTCACAGAGAATGAATCCTATCGTATCTGTGGGCATAATCCTCATTCCCCCATCAAACTTCTAAACACTAGCGTTGACAAACTTCCTTCGTTAGATCTCAAGGTGCTTCGCCCAGTTCAGTTTGTCATCTAAGGTTACTTCCAGGTATTTAACAGAATCTGAAAACGTCAGCTTCTCGCTACATGACACAGGAGCCTTAACTTTCGGCACTTTACAATTTCTCGTGAAAAAGACCATGCTGGTCTTTTCCGGATTTACCGAGAGTCCCGAGCTTTCGCACCAGAGCTCTATGACGTGCAGCGCCGCCCTTGTAAGGCCCATCAACCCTTCCATCCACTACCATGCACCACAGTAGGGGCGACAGGACACAGTTAAGCTGATTGGCCAGAAATCTTTTGCAATAGTGTAACCGTTCTTCCCAGGTTTAAAAACGAAGGCCACTCTACCAACCTTCCATGCCGATGGCAAGTGTTTTCGAGCAATTCTTGCCCCAAATAATTTCGTCAGTAAAGGGATAACGAAATCCATGCCTTTTTGTAAAAGTGGTGGATAGATGTGATTCACCCCTCGTGATTTAAAGGGACTAGAGTACCTTAAAGCCTGTTGCACTTCTTTGTTGTCAACGAACTTGGCGGCGAAATTCCAATCGACCTTCTTCATCTCCGAACCGCAGACTTTATCCTCTTTTGTTCGGTTAGAATTCGCCGAAACCCGAAAAATGAACTTCCATTCGGTGGCTCAGCCTTGCGTCTTCACAAATAGCAAACTCGCTATTTTCGAGCCTTATCAGCCCGAGGTAAGCTTCCAGGCTGTCCACCAAAATCTTGTAGAGCCTCGCTATTTCAATTCCGCAAACTGTAAACCAAACTTACTATTTGAAAGTTTTTGGCAACACTGCGAGAATGATTTTGTAAGAAAAGGCCGGAATTGTGGAAAACTCTTACAAAAGAAGACTTCCAACATTGCTTCAACCAATGGAAAAAACGAATAGAACGGTTTGTGGCGAGGGGAGGGGAGTACATTAAAGAAGATCATTTAATTGTAGAATAATTTTTCAAATAAAACTCTTTTTCGTCAGCAGTCTCGTTATTTAATAGCCAGATCCATAGATGTCCCGCTGGGAAGGCATTTTAGTTCTATTTGGCCTGTTGCACAATGCTCTTGTGTTTATACAGAGTTTCTCTGCGTGGGTATTCCACCATTTGGCTCATTTCCTAGACCTAATAGTACTGAAGGGCAATTGTTTTTATATGATGTAGTCCTTTGCAGAAAATCCACGGCGTGCTCTAGCTCAGCAATGGTACCATATTATGCAGGGAATTCTACAAGCCTTGCTTTAAGTTTCTCTTTATATGAGTTCCATTGTGAATTATTGGGGTTTCTGATGATGAAAAACCGCCGGTTTTCTTAGTGTTAACTGAAACAAGATATAATTATGGTCCGAGAGTCACTCCTCATCGGAGATCCTATAACCCCGTACTTTGTACTAAAATGTAAAAAGTCTGACCGGTAGATTAGACATAATTTTCACATGCATAAACAAAAAAGATATCTTTTTGCAAGAATATTTACATTTTTAAATAATTTTACCATTTTTTAAAAGATTTCTATAGATTAAAAATGTATCTAAAAAAATTTGTATACTTACACGTCAACAATTCATGTAACGTAGTGTAAAAAATGCAGACAAGCAGCTTTTGTTACATAAGCCAATTTTTTATATTTGAAAATCGTTTGTATAATCAAAAATATTTTCTTATTTAAAAATAACGTATTTAATAATAAAATCGTGATACTTGTGACTATAATTCGACATTTCATTCCAAGAACACTAGAGATAGAAGGCCCTGATAGAGTTCTTCCGAGAATTTACGCCGCACCGTCAGTAGATGTTAAAGGAGTTGCGCGGGGTTTGCAGCTGTTGCTCAGGCGTCTACAAACAATAGCGTTTTGTGAGAAACGGCGCTCTATCTGGGTAATTCCCCATCAAGGACAGCCGAAAATTAGCCCAGTCTCAGAGTTTCACTTTAATTTATTATCATAAAGTTTTCAAGAACATAATTAAAACTTTTCGTTTTGTTTGCATAGTTTTTTTGTACCAAAAGTGAGAATTTTAAAACAAAAATCATCATCAAGATGAAGCGATTTCAACCATTGTAGGTTATGTTAACCTTTTACACCGAAAATGGTTATGTTTAATCACAAAGTATTGAATTTGAAAGTATAAATACTTTTTAACAAACTACGTTTTTCTATTTTGACGGCGTTTGGTACCGTTTAGCTTTTATTTAAAGAAAAATAATTAAATTTTAAAGGTTCATGATGTTTAAAAATTTTAGGTTAAGTTAGCGTTTTGCACTGAAAATTAGTACGTTAAAACAAAAATCATTCGCGTTTGAATTAATTTAGAATCTTTTACCAATTTCAGATTATGTGTTCGTTTTGGATCAGTAACTGTTATTTTTCATTACAAAAAAAATGATTTTATGGAAGATTTGCAACTGAATGAATATCTTTTTAACTTTTTAACAGTGCCAGGTTATGTTTACGTTTAATCACTGGAAATCGTATTTTCTAACAAAAATCATTATGATTCAAACAAGAGTTCGAATTTTTCAACAATTTTTGGATTAAGTTAGTGTTTTTCGCAGGCAAGTGGTATTTTCAGTACGAAAATTGGATTTCAAAGAAGACTCACAAATTTTAACAATTTCAATTTACCTTAGCGTTTTACACCAGAAAAAATGGTGTAAACTAGAAATCTAGAGAAAAAATCTGGATTTTACAAAAGATTAATAATTTTTAAGCAATTTCAGGATATTCTGGCGTTTCACATCGAAAGTTTACATTTTTTAAACAAAAATCATTTTTTATTTGAACTATATTTATAATCTTTCAAGAAATTTCCATTATGTACGTTTTTTTCGTCGTCGTCGGAAATGGATATTTTTAACTAAAAAATTTATTTTTGAAAGAATATTCACCATTTTTACAATTTTAGGTTATTTTGAAATTCTTCATTAGAAATCCGTGTTTTAAATTTAATATGTAAGGTTTCAAAGAAGATTTACAATAGTAAACAATTGGCTGTTATTCTGGTGTTCTTCGTCTATAATTTCTATTGTTAGTAAACTATTAATAGATTTTGAAGAGTATTTAAAATTTGCATTTCATTATAGAATTTAGACTAATACTTCTTTTAAAAATTACTATATATTTCTTAGCAGCTTCAATTTTGTAGTGGATGAATACTTCTATTTCGTGTATTTAAATTTTAAACAAATTTACAAATATTTTAGCTTCTTTTTTTAGTGTTCATTTTTTATTGAAATTTATTTAAATATCGTATATTTAAAGAGATGGGGGGGGGGGAAGTTTTTAAAAAATAGGGATTGTAAAAGGGGAACTTGAGAAAAAGAAGGAACAGGGGAATAGGGAAAAGGCTAGGAATCCTGAAATTATAAAAATACGTATCTTACTTGAGTAAAGAGGAAGACATGTTTTTCTAGAAAGAAAAAATCAAGTAATTACTGGGTTCTTTGCGTGTTTGTGCAGAAACAGCATTATTGTTTCTCTCTTTTACTCTTTATTTGACACATTCTTTTATTTTTTCTTTCAAGCTTATTCCATCTGCTTGTGATACTCGAAATTCAGCGTATAATGTCAGTTCGAATATTTGCCTTCCGACAGCTAGAGAACTTTCTGCCTCTACAGATAAGAAGACGTTCGTCCTTTGTAGGATCTCAAGAAAACCCTAGTAGACAATATTCGCGGACAGACTTTATTTTGAAACGCCGAGTGGATTTACGCAGTCAATAGCATTGCTTGTGTTGCTTCATTGAAAAAGGGCTTAAAGAACTTTCATAATAGTGAATTCCACGTGTTGTGCATATGCAAGCATCCTACATCATGCATGTCCGTACATATGCGTATATAATACTATGCAACGTCATCATAGAGCGAAGAAAAATCACGCCGAGAAAATTGTAATTTCTAAAAGAAACGTTTGGTGCGATTTGTTCACATACTTTATTTTAAAAAATACTGCTGTAAATAACGTTTAACTTTGAGACAAATAAATAGGTACTTACTTGGTAGCAATTCATTAACATTGTTTAGAAACTGTCGATTGCTGAAAAAATACTAAAGTTGGATACAGTAATCAGATAAAATAAATTAAACATTAATCTGTGTGATTGAGATTACAATCATTATCAGAGAAGTAAAAGACGCCTTCTGGATCACTTTAAATTACACAATAAATATTTGCAAACATGGCGAAAGAATAATTCTGTTAAGAGACATAAGCTGATAAGTGATAATCCAAAATCAGGATACAGAAAGAGTACTAGTTAATTTCGATGATCCAAGAACAAATTATAATGGAGATAAATTAGTTGGTCTATGTTTAGAAAGGGGTATTTTTATTACAAATACTTGGTTTATGCATAACATGATCCACATTTACACCTGGTTATAAGGAAATAGTCACAGTATAATTGAATTTGTTGTTGCGGATGAAATACTAAAAGAGTTAGTCAAAGATACAAGGGTCGTGAGGGGTTCTGAATGCAACACTGATCATTACCTTCTGATCTCCAAAATTAACTCAGGTCGGGGATAGAGAAAAAAGAGAACAAAGAAAACAAAACAAACGCGAATAAAATTGAAAACCCACAGAAACCGGATGTGCGAATAGATTACTAAAAATAAGATAGTTGAAAGCATAGATAAGGCAACCTGGGAGGCGCTTATGAACAAAAAGGTATAAAGAGCGCATAGACTAAGTTCCGGAATATTATTGTTATGTTTACCATCGAAGTGTGTGGTGCCGCGATTGTAGGAAGCATGTCTGGTGATGCGTGATGGAATGATTAAATTCAGGCTGCCCAAAATGCGAACAAAGAAGCGTACAGGAGCACTTTGAACATTGCATGTCTTAGCGACGAGGAAAGAAATAGACCTATAAATGATTACAGATACAAAAAGATAATACTCAAAAGATTAATTAAGGAAAGTAAAGATAAAATTAAAGCAGAAGAAGAGAAGAAAATACAAAACGACTTTGAAGGAAGCAAGAAAGAGCTTTATAAAAAAATTATGGGAAATAAAAGTACAAAATTTGTCAGCATGAGAAATAGTAACGGGGAAATGTTATATAATGTAGACGGGATACTAGACGTTTTTAGAGATTATTCTAGAGAACCATTCGGAAATAAAGCTATAGGACGCCACAACTACGATGTAGAAGACGATTCGTTAGAAAACTCAATTGAGAAAGTCTGTGTCACTGAGGTTAGGGATATAATTAAGAACTGAAAAAACGGTAAGGCTGCTGTAAATTGATAAATTTATGTTTCGAGATGGAACACGTTCCAGACGATTGGAAAAAAGCGATTATCGTACCAATATACAAAAGAAAGGGAGATAAAAGCGATTGCAATCATTACAGAGGGATTAGCTTATTAAGTACCGTGATTAAAATATATTCAAAAATACTTATTCGTAGGGTAATGAAAATAACAAAGAAAAAGATTTGGAAAGTCAAAATTGGGTTTCTGCCAGGAAGATCATGTAATGATCAAATATTTAGCTTAAGGAAAATCACAGAAAAAGGTTTGAGAGTATAAACAAAAGTTTTCTGTGCATTTTTTGACCTAGAAAAAGATCTTGACAAGGCAGTTAGAAATAAACTTTGGGAAGTCCTAAAAGAGTATGGAGCCAACGGATGGATCATACAAGTTATAAAAATAATATATCCGTGTAGCCAAGCGAGTATAGAGGTAAATGGGAAATTGAGTGATTGTTTCCAAATTATTCAAGAAGTTAGACAAGGATGCGTTATGTCTTCACGGTTATTTATATTATTGATGAACAAGTGTTTAAGAATGGCTCTTTTCGACGAAGAATGTGTGGATTTCGAAACATTAAGGGTACGTGGGTTAGCATTCGCAGATGATAAGGTTGTTATGGCAGAGTTAATCGAAAACTTGCAAAGAATGTTGAATAAACTGAATGAAAGCATGTAGAGCATGGGCCTGAAAATTAACGAAAATAAAACAAAAACTATGGTATTCGAAGTAAAGAGTAAGAAAACACCATGCAATATTTTATCAAATGATGAGAGAATTGAACAAGTTGATAAGTTCGTATAACTAGGTAGCTTATTTACTAGGGACGGGAAGATAGATGAGGAATTGGATAGACCCATGAACAAAGGTAAGAAGATTATTGGTAGAGCAGGGCCCTTTATCAGAAGTAAAAATATATCAAATAAAGCTAAAATGGCAATACACAACTCTATGTTTGTGCCGACTGTACTATACGGTGGCGAGACATGGACCTATCAAGAAAAAAAAGAGTAAAATTAATGCAATAGACACGAGATAATTTTCAGAAAATGTGGTGCAGAATGTGTGAATGGGACCCTAGTCAGAAGAGACATAAGAAGCCACCGAAAGACGAGAGCCTGCATGAAAAAATGCATGGACATAAAAGAAGCTAGAGAAGTATGCCAGGACAGAAAAGTATGGCAGCAAATACTTAATAAAAAGAGTATCAGTAGAGTGAATGACGCCTGATACAAAAGACCTTGGACACTAATGGACCCAAGTGGGGATTCTTACATATTGACTTTGTGAGGATCTTTACTTGGGGTGATTGCTAGAGAAATTGATCAGCAACCTGAGTCGGACCAGTGTTTCGGAACGAACGTGTTATTTAAATAAATAACACGAGAATTCTTGATCAATCTACAAATTTTATATCCCTTCCTCACATTACTTCTTTCCCCACTGAGTAAGTCACGTCTACCCCGAAAGGGAAATGGCTTACAGGTGTAATAATAAAAAAAATGCGTAGTACCACAATGCTTGCCTTCATGGGGCCGCCTATTAATTAAGTTACCAATTTGTTACTATTCTTGACCCCCCCCCCCCATCCTGCCTCGTTGATGACCGTAGTTTTTTCTTTTTAATGCATTAAATTTTCAACAAAAAAACCCAGCGATCCGTACACCAATTTCGTATCATACAGCAATTTCCTAATTTTTTACCAAACTTTTTGATACAAAAGAACAAATATGTTTAAATTTGCAACCCAAGAAATTGAATTTCACGAACAAAATTTTCACTTTCGAAAGTGAGATTTTAACCAGTTACATACAACCAAAAAAGTCTCAACAAATCAAATTTAACAAATACCTTACCAATGGGATTAATCTTTTTCCACAAAGACAAATTTTTATCAAAACTGTACAATTTTGAAGCCAGAAAAACGAATAGGGTGGTTTTCAAAGTGAGATATCATTTTTTTAATAAATGGATAATATATTATATAAAATTCTAATTTTAAAAACGCCCATAATGTATTTTTTACATATCGTTTACTATTTTTAATTTAATGTGGAAATGTGAATTTTCTATCACGATGTCGATCACGATGCCCTATGACGTCAATGAGGTCAGATTTTCCACCAATCATAGCTTAGGTGTCAGTGATCCTCAAATATCTTTTTTCTGTGCCGATGTTTTGTTTTCGTTATGTGCAAATTGAAAATAAAAGTCGCAAAATATTGTTTAAAAAACATCATAAACCTTTTTCTCCATATATGCGAAAAGTAGGGAAAAGCCTAGGAATATCTGGTCACAGAAGACATACAAAAAATTTACCTGCACGAAACAAGCGACTAGGCTATCCTTTTGGACTTTGAGCCGCTGAATACAAATCTGGCGTCAGAACTTCTCGTATACGTCTCAGTTTTCTCCTAAATGCAGAAAATATATTTTGAAGTGCCGCGACGTATAGAGACTTAAATTGTACACACAAATTCTCTAGTGTGCCTCATGTTTCCCCTAGCTTCGATGATTCTAGCGAAGTTGAAAGTCGTTCTCATATTATATAGATTTGCACGGGAAAAAAATAACTAAAATGCCATATCCCTTGCAGTTTTGCGTACTCAATCTAAATATGAACCCCAAATTTTTCAGGTTTGTTCCATTTCCTCTCTAGATGCAAAATGTAGGGAAAATCCTAGGGAATCTCTGGTCACACAGGTACTCAAAAAAAAAGATTGTTTACACGGGACACGTGACTGAGTTCGCACGCAAAACTGTAAAGGATATTTTGGTTTTTATATTTTTTCGGTGTGAATCTATAAAATCTGAAAAAGCTCTTCAATTTCCTTAGAATTACCCAAGCTAGAGAAAATAGAAGGCACACTCAATAATTTCTGTGTACAAATTAAGTCACTACAAGTCGTTGCACTTAAGAATATAATATCAATGTGCCTATTTTCGCGCATACTGGTATTATCAAAATGACGTGCAAGTTATCCTTAGGGTTTTCCTTATTTTCTGCATCAAGAGTGAAACTGAGACGCTTAAGATCAATTCTGAGGCTAAACTTGGATTCAGCGGCTCAAAACCCATGATGGTAGCCGAGTCAAATTTCTCTTGCAGACAAATTTTTTGTATGGACTGTGTGACGAGAAAATACCTAGACTTCTTCCTACTTTTTGCAACTAAGAAAAAACTGAGATGTGTCGGACAAATTCTGAGGACATATTCGGATTCAGCGGCTCAAAATCTATAAGGGTAGCTTAGTCACTTGTCTCGTGCAGACAACTTTTTTGTTGTGGGCCTGTGTAATTATGAGAACCTTTGAGTCACGTAACATCCACGTGCCAATGAGATGAGTTTTAAACGAAAAAAATTAATTTAACAAAAAAATCGTAATTTTTAACTAATGAGATTAATTTTTTTACCAAGGAGGATATGATATAATAAAATATATAATATAGCTTTTAGCCAAAAATTCTTATTCAAGTTCGTAACTTTCCTTTCGCTGACCCCCCCCCCCTCCACCCCCAAATTTTTACTCCTGGAGTTTTTGGCATAAAAATCGCTCCCTCTTAAACTTTTAACGTAGTTTATGGACGATTTCTAAATACGAATGGTCACGAACTTTATAAAAGAGTTCAACCTTGAATCGAAGTTTAAACTGTTTTCCCTCGGTTTTTCTAACACCACTTTCATTCTACAAATGATTGAAATATCGAACAGCATGTGTGTAAAAAGTGTTTAAAAAGTTATAAGAATTCTCTGAACCTAAGTGGAAAAGTGGTACTGCGTAGGGCAAGTTTCAGGACACAAATTATTCAATTTGCCGAGCGAACAGGAACGAAACCGGTGGTCTAGCGAGCAGGAATAAGTCGCTCGTACAACCGCGCAAAACAGAATCGTCTACTTTTATATAAGTCATGGAAAGAAAAAGGTCAGAAAAGGGAAAAACGACTGTAGGAACTTTCAAGCAAGTTTCGCTAACGGATTCGAAGTGGTCGGAGTAAATTCTGTCTCGAAGGAAAAACTCGACAGTCGCCGAAGATGACAGCGGCGCCCCAAGAGACTGAAGACTCTCAAACTGTGATTGTCCTAGATTTCTGAATCACCGAAAATTAATTTTTCCAGTGAGAGGAGAATATTAAGATCTTGTAGATGAGAAATTTAATTAGTGGATGACAGGATTAACCTTTAGTAGTCAAACACATTTTAGTATAATTAAAATGAATCGGCAATTTTTTGGATACCAAAAAAAAGAATTGTGAAAAATAATAATTGAAATATGTAATGGATTGTAGGACTTTGGCTATCGTCGCTGCACCGTTTCCGATTGCAGGGCGTGTACTTAGAGAGATTTATAAACCTGGAGTCTAGACCCAGTGTCCAGAGGTAAATTCACCATCGTGAGTTATAGAATCCGACAACATTGTTCTAGATTTACCTGGAGTGGGACTCTCCATTCAAACTGACAGAGATTAGAACGCTGTCGCTTGAACACGACTAGATTTTTAATCCCTAAACTGCAATATCAGCAATTTAGTGACGCAATTTGTTAATGGTCTCTTAACTCTTTAACAAGGGGATTTTTTTGGAATCATATTCCTCCCAGTAATAGCTCTATGCCAAACTTGTAATATGCTACATTAATCAAATGCGCATCTCAGAATATTCTTGAGGAAAACGGCTTTAAAAATTCACCTATGTCACACATATATATGTATATGCACACATAAATGCATACATACATACATACATATATATATATATGTATGTATATTATAAATAGTATAATTAAAGAATGAACACATGAGATTTACAACCATTCTAGTAAGAGTAAAAAGTCAAATTGGCTAGTAACAATAAATAAAAATGATAAAAGCCTAACTCTTTCCTATATACAAGGTTTATCAGAAAAAATTAGGAGTTCCTTAAAAAAACGTTATATAAACGTATAAGGTAAGTCTGGGTACTACTGTCGACGCTCCATTTACTGCGGCTTTAAATATAAAGAATGATTTATAATGTTCTGAATGTATGTAATGCTTTGGAGCTATTCAAAAAATTATTATGTAATTTATTTATGCTTATCACTTATGAATCAACTTAAGTTTCTATGTTTTTAACTAATTCATTCAAAATATTTTTTGCTGCGGTTTTTCAGGCGCAATATCATAACCTTCAAACTAATCTTTCTTAGTCACTAGTGATAATGCCCATGATCTAATAAATACATGGTCTAGCCACTTGAGGGCCCTGTTTCGTTCAAGTAACGCGACCGCTTAATTCCACCATTTTGTTAGTTTGACCGCGCAGATTGAGTTTGACGCGTAAGACTGTACGACCAACAAAATTTCCCGGTCATATTCCGGTTTTTTTCCCGGTTCGCATACATTTTTCACGGCCAATGAAATTTAAAAATTCAACTATACTTTAAACATTTTTCCATATAAAGTAATAAACAATAAACAATAAACAACAAATTTAAGCATTCAAAGTGCAACCCTTGAATTCTAAACTTTTAAAATTAAAGTTTAAAAGTTTTTAATTAAAAAATGGTGTATCAAATGCTCAATAACTTACACGTATAAACTGGATGGTACTAACACTTTGAAATTGAACAGTTTTAAGTGAAATGCAAATTAACTGCAAAATGTAGAACTTTTATAAATTTTAGAGTTTAAAGATTGAGATTAGTTCCAAAAATATAAATCCACGTTAAAATTTTCAACAGTATAAATTAAAGAATCAAGTAATGAACTTTAGAAATTCACAAAATTATATATTACTTCAAGTAATTTTAACCTAGACACATTAAAAATTGAAAAATAATGTTTTACCTTAACATTTCTTAATTTAGAAGTATAATTATTTTTATTTTAAATAGTCTAGGCATTCGTCAAAAGATATAAAATTTTATTTCAAAATATTGAAAAATCGAGAAGTGGTTTTAAATTTTTCCTAATTCAAAATCATTTTTGAATTTTTTGTTAGAACTTTTATATTTTTGCAGATTTCAAACAAAAATTTAGATTTTTTTAAATTGTAAACAGAAAGTTTAAGAAGATTTTAAAGAGATTTAAAGAATGAATAAAGAAGAAAATGGAAGATTTTAAGGATTTTATTTAATTTGCTGGATTTTCAAGAACTGTAGGAAAATTTCGATTAATTTTAAAATTAATTTAGAAGACCTGAAAAAATGGTTAAGACAATTTCCTTCCATTGTTTAACGTCTAAATTATATTAACTAAATGCCAAACATTGATTCGAGAATTAATGCGTAACGAACGTCTCATTTAAAAACAAGCTTTTTATCTTGAAAAGTCGTCTTGATTTTTGGTCCGCAGTAATATCCTCACTCACCCTATGTCAAAAACTGTAAGAAATTAGAGAATTTGTACAGCAACAAAAAAAAATCTAGAGTCAATCGGAAATTTATCGGGTGTTGTTCACCTAATACAATGTAAAGGCTGTTCAAAGATTTATATAGGTGAAACTAGCAGAAGACTAAAAACGCGATTAGCTGAACACAAAAGAGATTGCAGAACCGGTAATGACAACACAGGCCTATTTCGAAGTTCTTGATTTTTTGATCATTATTTTGATTTGGATCTTATTAACATCAGGATTTTAGTAAAACAAATTATTACACTGTAAAAAAATTGAGCTGTGACAGGGATATTATTCCCAATTATAGCTAAACCTTTAGCTGAAAACGAACGAAGGAATTAAGAAAAATCTCTGGATCAGCGGAAATGAATATCCTTGACCATTTTCCATATACCAGGGATATCGTCTAGCCAAACTCTTAATAAGTATAGCTATAATAGGGATATTAAGAATAGGTGTCTGAAGGAATTATCGGAAGAGCGCCGGTGCATTGTGGGAGCAGCGAAATAAAATGACGATGGTCTAAGCGGGAGCAGTGACAGTTCACATTTACTTTGGACAATTAAACGCTTTTTTCCACTTGAAATGTGCGCGAATGTTAATATTAAATAGAGTTTATGGTGCGGTAATAATAATTTACAATTGTTTCGATTTTAGGCGAAAACTATATTGAAATATCAAGAAACGCGATAACAACAACAAACTTAACCTCCAAATGCATTATACGGATTTCAGGGAAATTCATTTTCGCGATACCAGACCAAAGATTGGCTACTGTAAGTTAAACTATTTCTATAACAATTAAATTTTTTTATAATTTAAAGATAATAAAATTACACATGATCTGTCGAAAATAATTAGCTCTCCAAGTTTGCAATTTTATCCAAATTACTGATTTAGGAGAACAGTTTACATAAAGTAAGTAAATGTTTAACTCTTCTAACTAAACGTTCTACCTTATCTAAGCGGACACTTTCTTTGAGTTTAATATATTCTCAATTCACTCGTTCCCCTCAAGATTTTTTTCCGTGTACATACAAAAGAAAAATGATGGAATCCATTTTTATTAAAGAGTACAATAATTTGTGCGTTAATTTACAAACTGAAAGAATGCATCCTAATGATGCTTATCAGTGCTTATTAAATTGATTTTTATTTTAATTTCAAAGATTATGATGCGTGCTGTTGATTTAGCTATAATCACTATAATGACGCAATATCTAATCATATAATTAAATGTTACCTCATATCACCTTCTCTGTACTAAATGTGTTTTCTCAAAATGTCGTCCTTTCTCCGTTCGTAACATTGACTGTTACAATTGTTCTTTCTCCGACAACAATGACTGAAAAACAGTTTCGACGAGTAGTCTCCTATTTCTGTTTAAGACGAATACATACGTCATACATAAAAAAGACGATTACATACGTCCAAAATGTAAAAAAAAATTAGACAGTTCTCCATTATATTGTGTGTTTTCAATGTCATTGAACTATTTGTTTCAGGTAATGATTTTAATGTATTTATTTATATTATTTAGTGTAAAATTGTTTATTAGATGTATGAATCACATTTTATCAAAAATATACATATGTATATTCGTGTGTGAGTGTATTAAACATATAACGAAAATAAATTCTCAATATCTATAAAGGAGGTAGATACACATCGAAAAAACGTTCAAGGAAAGGATAAAAAGTTTTAAGACTTCTGTCTAGAATTTTAGAATTATATTTACATATATGTACCGCGATACGAACATTTTTTGACTGTCACACAGTAAAAAAAAAAACAAATATTTGCTCCGTACAAATTAGTCAAGCGGATTTTAACAAGCGAATCTTTTATTATTATTAATTCTATTACCAGTAGTAGGTAATGGTTGAGCTTGCAATACGCCATAGTAATAATATGCACTTTTTAGCAAAAAATGGGCACAAATGACATGGGCCGCCATGTGAACATCTTTCGACTACCGCACATTGAGGTGGTGTCCAATGCAAGCGGGTCAGGAATTTTCCACTTTGAAAAGGATTTGGTTGCATCTCAGAGTATACAGCCCTATAGGCTATAGTGGTGTTCAAGAAAGTAGCTAGAATAGATAAGGGAGGTGAAAGAGTTTGCGTACCTGTGATTCCTGTTTCGGAGGAATGGGCGATTGGATGGCCATAAGTGACAGATGTGGGGGTTGGGAATAATAATGTTTGCAGATAATTTTAAAAGAATAATGAAATTGTTTAATCGCTGGTGATGAGGGTCTTATTTTATGGGGAAGAGTTTTCGGGGTAAAAGTAAAATGAGGAGGTAAATAGGATATAGGAGAATTATATAACGTGGACACCGGGATTGAAAAGGAATACGCCTAATCATATTTTCAGAAGGGACATAAAGAGAACGAGTATAGGGATTATAACAGGTATTCGGACATAGGAAAATAGGGAAGAACAGGGAAGAAGAGAATAAGAGGGTCAAGGTTTAACAGAAACTATGAGTGGATTATTTAAAGGGAGAGAGCGCAATATGCAAAATATTCTAGTTTTTTATTATTGATAGTTTTTTTGGCAGTTGGCACAATTTAAATTCCTAATAATTTCTTGTACATTACATGATAAACCACTTAGTACGCGACCCGTTGCAACCGGATCGTCGAAACACCTTTTGAAATTGTTTTCGTTATTCACAAAACTTAAATATTTAAAAAGTTCTCGTAGAATGCGTATCAAACTACCTGATGCATGTTCCGGTTCACCTGGATCATCAGCTCATCTATGGTAGATATTTTGCTGCTGGCACAATTTACATTTTTAAGAAGTTCTCGTAGAATACATTGTGAACAACCTGGCGCGCAACCCGGTGCCCCCGGGTCGTCGACTTACCATTTGAAATTGTTTTCATTATTCAAAAAAATTAAATTATCAAAAAGTTCTCGTACAATACGTATTAAAGTACCTGGTACTCAATCCGGTGCACCTGGATCTTCGACTTATCATTGGTGGTTATTCTGGCAGTTAACACAATTTAATTTCCTAAAAAGTACTGGTAGAGTACATGCTAGACTACCTGTTGCGCGACCCAATGCATCCGAATCGTCGACACACTCTTTGGAACTGTTTTCAGTGTTAATAAAAATTAAGTTTCTTTAAAGTTCTCGCATGATACGTATTAAACTACCTGGTGCTCGATTCCGTGCATCCGGATCATCGACTAGCCATTTTAAGTTATTTCGTATGTTGGAACAATTTAAATTTTGAAAAAGTTCTGCTAGAGTATGTGCTAAACTTCCTGATGCATGATCTGGTTCACGAGGATGTCGGCTCATCATTAGCAGTTATTTTGGCAGTTGACACAATTAAAATTCTTGATTAATACTCGTAGAATGCGTTGTAAACAACCTAATGCGCGATCCGGTGCACCCGCGTCGTCGAATCACCATTTGAAATTGTTTTCGTTATTCACAAAATTTAAATTTTTAAAAAGTTCTTCAAAGTTCTCGTACAATACGTATGAAAGTACCTGGTACTCAATCCGGTGCCCCCGGATCATCGACTTATCATTTACAGTGGGCACAATTTAAATTCTTAAAAAGTTCTCGTACAGTACGTTGTCATCAACCTGGTGCGCGACCCGGTGCACCCGTATCGTGAAATCAACCTTTGGAATTGTTTTCGTTATTCAGAAAACTTAAATATTTTTTAAACTCTCGTATATCACGTATTAAAGTACATGGTGCTCGATCCGATGCACACAGGTCGTCGAATCATCGTTTGGAATTATTTTCGTTATTCAAAAAATTTATATTTTTAAATACTTCTCGTAGATTATGTAATAAAGTACCTGGCGCTGGATCCGGTCCACTCAGATCGTCGATTTACCATTGGTAGTTATTTTGGCAGTTGGCACACTTTAAATTCATGAAAGGTTTTTGTAAAATATGTGCTAAACTACCTGGTGCGCGATCCGATGCACCCGTGTGGTCCACTCACCATTTGAAATTGTTTTCGTTATTCACAAAATTTAAGTTTTTAAAAAGTTCTCGTAGAATACGTATTCTACCTGGTGCTCGATCCGGTGCACCCGGATCTTCGACTCACGATTTTTATTATTTTGGCTGTTAAAGCAATTTAAATTTTAAAAAAGTTCTGGTAGAATGCGTGCAAAGTCAACCGGTGCGGGACTCGGAGCACCCGAGTAGTGAACTTACCATTCAGAGACTTGTAGACTATTGGCGAACCTAAGACTTCTATTTTAACGCAGGCTAATTTTCTCTAACACTTACATGTTCTTTAGAATATTCATTTGTTTTTAGTGTGTACTTAGCCTGAGAGGCGGACAAGAGCAAGGCATGTGCCATGCTATTATTCAGCCCTGATCCATGCTTTGGTCATATATTTCCAAGTGCCTTAGCATGCTTGAGCCATGCAAACTTCTTTCACGCGGGTCAATAATAAAAATAATTGGTGAATTTACTTTCTACTTTTTTTCATTATATACATGAAAAAATGTTTAGTTATCATTTGCAAAAGTCCAAATTGAATGCAGAGTTAATCGAAATTAATCCAAAGTTAATCCAAAATAATATGGTGAGAAAATTTAATAAGCAAATATATATCTTACGCATTTCACGTTCGCAACTCCTAGGGTCCTTAACAAAATTGATCAATTTGTATCAAATAAATTATATATGTAATTTTTTAATACATAATTGTTCAAACAATTTTCATTTGCTTAAACAATAATTTGTTCAAGTTATTCTAGAATCTTATGAATTTTCTAGACGTTATAAGTTGTGCGATCAATGATAATAATAAATTAATTTGTGTACGTAATTTCAAATACGTTTGTTCGAGTACATAGTATATATTTTCCAATCAGCGCGTCAGATTTTTTCGACAGATTTAAATATTTTTATGTACTAATTTGTTTTCTAAGAAATGTTTAAACGAATTAAAATTGCTGCAACAAATACATAAGTTATAACGTCGTTGTGATTTGATTATCAAACAAGTTTTTCACATATAAACGTGGTGATATTTTTTTCTGTAAATTTATAAATTTTAAATATTATATTTACAAAAATCTGATTTTCCCATGCTATATAAAAGGGAAACTTTACAGTCTTTGCCCTACCTATAAGTATTAATCAAGTTGGATGAAATGTGGAGATCATTTTCTAGGTATTCGAATAAAACAAGCCAGTCGACGCAAATAAACTCAAAAAGTAGAAAAATTAAGCGCCACCCTTATGTTCATACATCAATAAGTGCTAGGTTTCGAAATATCTGCCTTTGCTTGTATCACCGAGCACGCACGTGTAACGAGAGGCCAAAGCGTGTGGTTGAGATGCTTTGCCAGTCGGAAGCATAAGCGAGGCCGGGATAATTATGTGCGTTCATGATTATGTACTACGGATTGTCCAAATGGCCCACATTAACTTGACACTGAAGGGGTACACAGGATGAAATGGCCCAGCATGATACGCATTCATTTACGCTATGACCGTACACATTTTCGCACGAAGTCGTGTGTTTGAGTTACGTTAAGAAGGGTGAATTCTCCGAGACATTGCGTCTGACGCACTAATGATCTCGTGAGGGAACTTTGAGAGTCAATCTTGATTCTTCTGTCTCTTCTCTAAACTCAGTTTAAAATTTTTATCGTACAGATTCATTCACAGATATCAAGTGATGAAACTGTTTGACGGGAGTGGATGAAAGGGGGAGGGTCGGTAAGGCCGGTTTTTGGCCTAATTTATTTTTGGACCAAAAAATCTGAAAAAATCATGGCAGTATCTTATAAGTATCCCGAGTCGATT
>NC_046661.1:106642609-106656846 GCF_010883055.1 Belonocnema kinseyi | reverse complement strand
ACTCGGGATACTTATAAGATACTACCATGATTTTTTCAGATTTTTTGGTCCAAAAATAAATTAGGCCAAAAACCGGCCTTACCGACCCTCCCCCTTTATTGAGATGGTTTGTTCAAGTTGAAAGAATACAACAAGTTGATAATTACGTGTATTTTCTAAGTTTATTCTCTATTGGCGAAAATATCGATGCAGAGATTTTCGAGCGTTTAAACGAGGATAGGGAGCGTATCGGTAGTGTAAGAACGGTCACCAAAAGTAAAAATATAACAAATAAAGATAAAATGCAATATATAATTCTTTACTTGCAAGCACTGTGTTGTACGGTAGCAAGACCTGGAATTACCAAGAAAGGAATGAGTAAAGTGAACGCGGTTTGCATGCAATTCTTGTAGAATATATGCGGTAAAACGCTAATGGGCCAAGTTACTAATGAGAAGAACCATACTGTCTGACAAGTGTGAAAAAATGAGTGGATTGAGTTCCATTGTATATTTCTGAGTAATAGCGTAGGTGACTTTGTGATTATCTTCACCTGGGCTGATTGCTCTTAGGATTGATCAGCTGCCCATGTCGAAACCATATTGTGGTATTGGCATGATGTTTAAATAAGCAGCACACGATTTTATAATTGGTCTAAAATCTATTCCCTATACTACGCATTAATTACTTACGTGTACTATATAAATAGCTTGATCTTAACAGTGTATGATAATAATAATAACAGTAAAATGTAGTGAATTTTTCAAGAACTACGCAATTTGTTTCGATCCTTATTGCAAAATATGTAAATTGAAGGTTCTTTGGACAAGTAAAGCGTAATTCCTCTATTCTCATATTGACCAGTTTACCCCTTTTTTCAAAGAATTCCTCTCTTTTCTACTGTTTTCAGAAAACTCCCCTTTCTCCATTTTTGATGAAATGCGATCCTCATTATTATAAACCAAGGATTTTTGATTCATAAATCATCTCCTTTTTTAGAAATTGTACTTTCAGTCACAAATTGAACTATTCTGGTAGAAATTTGTTTTTCTTCAGGTTGAAACTAGTTTATTTAACCGATAATGTAACTTTTCTATTTTTGTTGAAGATTGGTAGTTTTTAGTTGAGAATACAGCTATTAAATTTCCATAAAAAAATTTATCTTTTTATGTTAAAAATTCAATTACTTTGTTAAAAGTTGAATACAGTTCTTAAACATTCGTTTTATTGGTTGAAGTTAAACAATTCCGTTGGAATTTAATTCTTTGGTTTGTTAAAAATTAATTCTTCTAGCTAAAAATTTAACTATTCTAATATTTATGAAAAGTTGGTTGTTTTTCAAAATTCAACTATTAAGTTTTCATTGAGAATTCATATTTTCTAAATAAAAATTCAACTACAATTGAACTACTGCGACGGAACCATTCCGCTTTTCATAAAAAAATAAACTTTATGATTGAAAATGTAACTGCTTCGTTGAAAATTGAACTACTTAGCTAAAAGTTAGTTTTTTCGACTTAAAACTTCATTTGGATTTATAGAAAATTTAACTATTTCATTATTGTTAGAAAATTGATCTACTTAATTGATAATTCAGCTTTTATCATTTGAACATCAATTTTTTACCACCAATAAAATTACGAGTATAACACGAGTATAACACGAGTAACACGAGTATGTCTTTTTGTCTTCAAATTTGTTCGATTTAGATGTGAACGCAACTAATTTTGGTTAAAGTTTAATCTATTTTGTTTAAAAATCAACCAATTTATTAAAAATTTATTTTCATATTATGAAAATTCACACATTTGTTTAAAAATGCAATAGTTTTCTTAAAAATTCTAACATTTGTTTAAAAATGCAACAGTTTTCTTGAAAATTCATCCCTTTTGCTTGTGAGTTCAAATATTTGGTAGTAAATGGAACTGTTTGGTTAATGAACTGTTTTATGTTGTTAAAATTTAACTCTTTGTTTAAGAAATTCATCTTTATGTTCAAAAACTTAACTATGCAAATAAAAATTCAATTATTTTGTTGATAAATTATCATTTTTATTGGAAAATTTAACTCATTTGTTAAAAGTTCTGTTTCTTGGGCTAAAAATTAATCCATTTTGTAGATAATTGATACTTCTAAATTAAAAACGTGTCACTCCTTTGAATCAATTCGTCCTTGCAGTTTGGCTATTGGACCATCTGATTGCAAATGAAATTGTTCGGTCTAAAATAAATTTTGTTGTTATTGTTGAAAATTTAACCATTTGGTTGAATGATGATGGTTCTTGGTTGAAAATTCATGTTTTCGAGTTTAGTATTGAACTACGTTTTTCTATAACATCTTTCGATAAAAATTTATGTATTTTGGCAAAAAAATGATCTTTTTTATGTCCAATATAACTTCATCTAGTACGTATAAATCAATTTGACTTGAGTGAATTTATTCTTCTATGATTTCACTGTTATTCTCTTATTTCTCCTGTTTTTCGTGAAGAATTACCATATTTTCCCTATTTTTATAGCATTTTGGGCTGTGAAGTCTGTTAAAACTGTATGTTTCTATGTGTTGTGTTTTATTGTTATATACGTTAGTGAAATTAAATCCAAGACTAAATTTTAAGTTGAAATTGTAGGAGAGAGGAGGCAATGCTCGTATCTTTAATTTCACTTGAGGGGGGTCAAGCTTCATGTGGTGTACTGTGACGAATAAAGAAAGGGAGCGAAAGGGTTCAAAACCGCGTAACGTAGTTTTTGAAAGAGCCCTAAGTTATGGTTTATCTTGAACGGAGAGAGAAATTATTTTAAGTTATTTTGAATCTTCCGAGAAGAAAGGTTTTGCAGATGGGTTGAAGGAATTTAGAATTGGAGAAACTTCGAATCTGTTAGTAAAGTGGTGGGTGTGTGAAGGGATTAACACTTTGAGGTTAGACAGGCGTGCCAGCACTGTGGAAGTGACAGGACGATATGTCAAACCATTGTCCTTCCACGTTCTCTCACAGCTTCCCCCTTTCCACCTGGTTTTTATCTATTTTGTGAAAACACAGTTCTCCGTGTGTATACAGCAACGCATCCAACCATCTGGCATGATCCTCCTACTCAGTGAACAAAGATCAATAGAATGAAGCGCAAAAACTATTTACGGTCAAAGAGCACTTTTTTCATTCCCATAACTCTTACCTCGCTTCCTTCTGTTATCGTCATGTCAGGCATAAAACGGATGGCGAAAAAATTTCGGCTATCTTTCAACAGCTATTCGCGGGGCGTGAAGGTACCTTAAAAAGGATATATGCTGATAAGGGAGCATCCTGGTGGCTCGGTCCCCTACAAAAGAATCATTTTTTTGTTAAGCTGTAAATTACAGCATTTCAGATTCATACTTGAAAGATGGGTGATCATATAACTTTTTCTTGATGACAGATTTTACAGATTGCATTGGCGATGTGGAGTAGCATGATAAAGTACCGCACTATGATAATGGTCAAAAGTCAAAATGCTCTAAAAGGAGCAGGTGCGCATATACTTGGTGGTAATCGCCACGTAGAATTTTTCAAATTACCTTCCCTTTATTATTTTTCATTGGAACACTGAGAAATATTATAAAAACTATCAATATTTAAAATTTTGCTAAAGATTGAATATAGTTATCTTCATATTCATGAGTTCAACTTTTCCACGTTGGAGCTTTTCTTGCGTATTTAAAGCAATTCTTTATTTTAAAATTTTTAAAGAATTTTCAAGTATATAGGGTGAAGTATAGAAGTTTTGAGCAGATAATATAAATGTATTCAGCTTTAATTAACGGGAACAATGAAAGGCAATGGTTGATTCATCTAATTTTATTTCAACTCTCAGTCGATTTGAAATTCTTTTTCCTATAAGCTCAATTATTTATTTTTAACTAAAACGGAGTCAGTTAAAAGAGACGAACATCGACGGCGGTCGGTCTAGTTCATTCACTGAGCATAAGTATTTCAAATTTTGTACAGGTTCAGTATTTTTTCTTTATTAGATTACCGATGAACGCAAGATGAGATCTTTTTAAAAACTGCATTGATCTGTTTAATTTTTATTTTGTCTGTAATTCAATTTCCGCTTATACAGGGTGTCCCAGATTCAAGTATCCGCACTTATATGGCTGTATAAAAATTTTAAAAAATATATCGAAACATCCGTTTAGAAAAATCAGTTAAAGGTTTAGTTTTTTAGTTATAAAACATCTAAGCTGGACTAATCAGGATCGTGGTATGAATAGGCGCGCGTCCATGATCGGGAGTTCAATGTAATGTAGTATCCGTTGTTCTCTATACGCGTACCCCACCTCGTCGCTCTTCTCAATAACACTACGATCGACACCCGGTCACGTACACACGTCTGTCTATACCGCGCTCCTGATTAGAACAACCTTTTTATTGTATTTTTTTGAATTATTGTATAATTCTTTGAATTTTATAATTTTGAATAATTTTTTGAATTAATGTATAATTCAAAAACTACAACTTCAACTGATTTTTAAAAAAGCAATTTTCGATTTTATTTTTTATTCTTATACAGATATGTAAGTCCAGACACTTGATTTTGAAACACCCTGTATAAGAACAAAAAGAATAGATTTAAGAAAACAATTTGAATTCCTTCAAGTTCGATTCCATATGCCGTTCCTCGTAGCTTCAATGTTGCGTTTAGATAAAACTAGGAAAAATATTTTTATTTCGTTTAAAATCCCAATAAACTGCAGAATTTCCAAATATCTTAAGATCAATTTTGAACGATTTCTAGAAATCTTTAAAATTAAATTAAACTTACTTAAATTTCAGGGGATTTAAGAATTTTGTCAAGGAATTTGACATGATATATAGCATTTTATTTAATATCCGGAGACTTTCAGGGGTGACTGGGCATTTGAAAGAATTAAAACAAGATTTAGGATATTTTGTAAAATCTTCAGTTAATCTAAATAATTAATGATAATTTCAAATATTTCAGATATTTTAAGGCAGTATTCTACTTTGAAACGCTAAAAAACAAAGCTATTTATGTGGATTATTCTAAAATTATTAATAATGATATTGATGTAAGGTTTGTCAGGCTTCATAAATACACTCTTGAAAAAAATGTTTAACAAAATTTTATTTATTTTATGCACTTTTTATACATAAAAACGTCAGTCAAAGTTGATTCATTAAAGAGTAAGTAGGTCCGCGTTGTTGTAAAAATCTCGAGAATGGGCGGTCTGAATCAAAAAACTAAACGGTTTTTAAATAAATTAAAAAAAATTTAATGTCTTTTAAGATTGTATTTATTAAGCATTCCAAACCCTGAATCGATATAATTATTATTAATACTAGAAAAAATTCACAAAAATAGCTTTGTTTTCGAGAGTTTCAAAGTAAAATACTGGTAATTCGTAGTGCACTGATGAAATCGGCGTAACTTTTAACGAAAAGAAGCAAGCGTATCTTCTTTTTAATTTATTTACAATTCGGAACGTTCACTCGCGTTTAACTTCGGCAATCTGCGGCATGTCGATTGGGGCCACCGCAGAGTTCACCGTATGTGTAATTATATTGCATCCAAGCTTATATATTTAACAACCAAGGTTGAAATCCATTTCTCTCGACACCTGAAATTATTTTTCTGCGTCGCTCTGTAATAAGTTTCACTTTAAAAAAATTTTAGAGTCAACAAACAAGTTTTCTGTGCATGTGTTGAAAACTTGCATGAAGGACATCGGTCTGAAAATTAACGTCAACAAAACAAAAATTTTAGTAATTGAAGGAAAGGGTGAGAAAACACTATGCAACATTCATTTAGACTATGAAGGGATAAAACAAGTTGATAAGTACGTGTATCTTGGTAGTTTATTTATGACTGCCAAAAAATCGATGGAGAGATAGTCGCGGGTCTAAACAAGGGTCGGAGGGGTAACAGCAGTTCAGGAGTAATTACAAGACATAAAAAGAGAACAAATAAAGCTAAAATTGCAATATATAATTCTATTCTTGTACCCGCTGTGCTGCTGTATAGAGACCCGACCTTATCAGGAAAGGGATGAGTAAAGTTAACGCGGTTTGCATGAAACGTCTGCGGTATATGTGCGGTAAAACGCTAGTGGAAAAAGTCAGTAGTGAGAGGATTTTGAGAGATTGTGGTGTGGAGAAAACACTATTTGACAAAGGTGAAAGAAATTTTTGATGAAGGTTTACGGCATTTTGAGACCATGTTGAAGCATGTAGAGACCTTGAAAAGAATAGTGGAAATTTATGTATGAACGAGATCCTAAGTCAGAAGATTATAAAAAGCCATAGAACCTCAAAAACTTGCGCAAAAAAAAATGTATGTTTATGTACGTAAAGAAAGCTGAAGAGATATACTAGGAGAGGAAAGTGTAACGACAAATTGTTTGAAAGAAATGCGTGATGACCTTGGATACTAGCAGGCCCTCGCGAAGACTTTGGGAATCTCTTCGCCTGGGATTATTGCTATGACAATTGAGCAGCGACCTGGGTGAAAGCCGTGTTGTGGAACGGACGTTTTGCTTAAATCATCAACACGCGAATACTATATTAATCAAAGAATCTATATTCCCGCCGCTCCCATACTGTCTCGTGCCCCTTATGGCGGGAAACCCTACTATTCAGGGAAATGGGATTTGGACCCCGAGATAAAGAGTAACAGCATTTTAAAAAAAAACTTAAAGAAAGCTTTAAAATATTTCAATTCCTTTGAAGTCTTTTGAATTACCTTTAAATTTATTTAGGTTTTTGCAAATTCATGGGAATCTTATAGAATAACCTAAAATCTTTAATATCCATCAAAATCCTCTCAAATTCTTCAAATTAATTAAAAATATGTTTTACTCTTTTCAAATCTTAAAATCCTTTGGAGTCTCTCAATTCTTGCGAATAAATTCTTTGAAATCCATGAAATATTATAAAATCCGTGGAATTTACGTGAAATCTGATGATATTCCTTAAAATGTTTTGCAATATTTTAAGTTCTATAATATTTATTGGGATAATGTATATTTACTAAAATAACGTATTAAGGGCCTTTGAAGTGCATTCTTTGACACATATGTAAATTTTGAATTCCTCTGAAATGTATTGGAATCTTTTTCAATATACTAAAGTCTTGCAAATCCTATGATATTCGTTCAAATATTTTAAAATTAAAGAAAATACTTTAAAACCGCATTTTAATCAAAATATATAAGATAATCTTCAAATCTTTTAAATCCTACGAAACACCGTCATTTTTGTGAAATTCTTTGCAATTTATAGAAATGTTATAACATTTTTAGAATTTTTTTTATATCTACTAAGGTCCGCTAAAAAATCGCTTAAAATAATCTTCTGAAAATCGTTTGAATTCTATAGCATTCTCTACATTCCCTTGACACCTTTAAAAACACCGTAAATCCTACAAAATTTAACAAAGTTTCTTGAAATTCTTATGCAGTTTAGGAAATTCTTTGTATTTACATTATTTTTTCAATCACTGAAAAGCCCTTGACATCTTTGAAAACATATCGATTTCCTCAATTGAATCTTGTGCAATCATTCAGATCGACGTAAAACCTTTGAAAACCTTTAAAATTCCCCGAAACGTTATAAAGCTTTGAACATTCTTTACTCTACGTAATTAAAATTTTCGGAAATTCTACGAATTCCTCTGAGAGTTGACGAAATTCTTTTCAACCCTTTATATCCCTTAAGATCTGGTGAACTACTTTCAAATCTCTGGAAATCTTTCAAATCCTTTTAAACCTTTCTAAAAAATTGGGTAGAACAGCTGTTAAGGGCGTTCAGCAAGACTTTTATCGGATAGCTAGGTGAATTTCATTCCGTTTCTAAACGCTTCGTTTGAAAATGAATAATTATTCAAATTTTAATGCTTTAAATATTTTGATTTTGTAGATAAGTATTCATTATTTAAATTAAGCATTATGTCAATTATTAAAATTTTAATTTGTATGACTTGGAACAATTTTTGTTAACGGGCAAATGACCAGAAACTTGTTTTTGTTTTTAGAAGCCATCCCTAAACATTTATATTGAGAATATGACTACTGCATAATGATTTGAAACCAAATCAATCCTTTCTTCGACCGACAATATTTATGAACGTTGAATCATAGATTTGTCTTTTTAATATTTAAGAGTCCATATAACTTAAAAGAAAATAGAGCTAAGAAACATTTTTTCAAACTCAGGATTTATTTTATTCAAAATTCCTATCCCAATCTTTGACGATTTGGTATAATGCGTAGCATTTTAAAAAGGTTTTAACCTAAATAATTATATTTTTTGTCTAGCAAAATTTTCAATGACATCGTCCTTTATTTTTGTGTTTTGTCTACGACAATAATATAATGCTTGAATAATTCAATCTTTCGAAAAAGGTACGCAATATACCGAAACCATAAGGATTGAGGAAGGCCATTGGATAAAATACATTATGAGTTTGAAAAAGTGTTTTTTGTCTGACTTTTATTTCAATTCATGTAAACCCTAAGACATGAAGAAAAATCTATGATTTAACTTCCATAAATATTGTGGGTCGAAGAGAGGATTGATTCGGTGTAAAATCATTATAGAGTTCTCATATTCTCAACATAAATGTTTAGGGGTGGCTGCTAAAAACAAAAACAAGTTTTCGTTTCAAATCATTATATAGTTCAACATAGTCAACAAAGGTTTGGTCAATATTGGTTATTTATCTTATATCTTTGAGTGCTATAATGCTGTCACAAGGCAACAAATTAAAGATTGGATTTATACCAATAAAAAATAAGTTATTCTTAAGAAACAGCGTACTTTCTTAATCAGATGCAGAAATAAAGATTTATTTCCAATACACATTGATCAAAATTTAATTTTGGATGTAACTAATTCAAATTATAATTTGTTTTCAAAGTTTCAAAAAAAGAAATTTGATTCGCAAACAAAATGTCTACGTTTAGAGATTGGAAACACTGTAAAAAATATTCAAAAATTAAGTCGGTTTTCCAAATACTTAAAATATCGGTTTACTAAAGTCATATAAAACAGGTCTTTAGCTTTTAATAGATAAATTAATGATTGTAGATTGAACAAATGTTTTAAGAATTCATCAACGGTCAATTATGTGGCGGAAATTTAAGCTTCAGGTAACAAATTTTAATTGCCTTTATTATAGCATGGTTGCAAATTTCGAAAATTCTATTAAAATATTGAAGAAGATTTAAAATTTAATAATCGAAAAACTGTCACTCAAATAGTCTTAAATTACAATAATAATAATAATATTATAATAATGGCTCAGTTGTTTAGACACGAGGACTTCACCTCAGAGGTCCGGAGTTCGATCCCTGAGTCGGTACCTCTGGAAATTTTTCAATGTACCTTTACCGAGGTTCTGGTGGTTCGGAACCCACCTTAAGCTGTAGGTCCCTCCATCGTGTACTTGACTGCAACCCAGTCCGTCAATGATGGGGTAAAAACCAGGCTTTGTCCAATATGTCTGGGCAGACGGCTCTCATCAGATAACTTGATTGCATTATAAAAATGCGTCCGTGACTGATGATATATACCGGGAGAGCCTCGTGCAAAATGATCAAATAGAAATCCAACTCTAACCAAATATGCCTTCGACATATTGGGCAGTATAAGCCTGTGACAACATTTCGCCACAGAAATGTTTTTATTTTATACTGTGGAACCTGCAATGAACCTCGGTGTCTCAGTTGGTTAGACACTCGGACTTCACCTCAGAGGTCCGGGGTTCGATCCCTGAGCCGATACCTCTAGAAATTTTCAATGTACCTTTACCGAGGTTCTTTTGGTTCGGAACCCAACGAACGTTCCCACACACTTTTCTTTAGGTTAATTAAAACAAGTTTTAATTTAGCAAAATGTGATTAATTTGCTTAGCGCTTAGGAAACAGTATAGATTTTTTCAGTGTTAGATTCCCCCGCATTTTTCCTAGGATAAGAAATATTTTGCCTTCAAAATCTGGGAAATGATAACGAACATGCTAACGGACGTCCCCACACACTTTTTTTGGGTTTTTTTTTTATCAAAAAAATGTTGATATTGCTAGCAACGTGCGTGTATATTTCGAGATTATTTGTGTTCACCCGAGCGTTACTTCCAAACTAGACAATATTTTTGGCCGAAAACTTTGGACTTACAAATAAGCATAGTAACTAATCTCCCGGAACTAACCTTGTTTGTAGGCAATCAAAAAAGTTTATTTCATAAATAATTTCCAGGTTATTAGAAAGGCAGAGATGAAAAACGACGTAACCTCAAAATAATGCATATGCATAAAATTTTTATTTAGAACAATAAATTTTTTTGTTATTATCCCTCAAAAAGGAGTCCGGGACGTCCGTTATGATATTTTATAGCATCTCCGAATTCAGTTTTTAAAATTTTTCATTTTCGTGGAAAAAAAAGCCGGGGAAACTGTAAATTTCACATGCCCTTAAAGGTATCTTAGATATCTAATCTTGCAGTGGCTAGTGTCATACATGAAATATAAGGTAAATACAATTGTATAATAAAAACAGAAATTTGTTTTTCGCGATGAGTAGAAATGTAAATTTGCATGAAACTGTAGCCTGATGAAAAGTTTCATGAAACATTGGGAGTTTCGTGAAACATTGCAATGTTTCAAATATAGCGGCGGGAACATTTAAACTGATAAGATAAAAGCCTATTAGGTATTTTCACTTTAATGAACAGCTAACTTCACTTCATAAATTGCTGAGGACAAAGAAGAAACCAAATGTATGGGATTCAGTTCAATTTTTCCCTATTTTGCTAACATCTTCGTAAAAGGTAATTTTTTCTGTATAAGCATAGTTAAAAATATTTTTTATTTTTTAATTACTATTTAATGTAATGATAAAATAATAATAATGATTATAAATAACAAATATATTACAGAAATAAAGTTTTATTATATGCATTTGATCCATTTCCCCCCTCGGCTTTTAACAAAGTGAAGTTAGCTGATGTTTGAAGTGAAAATACCTAATTGTGGCTTTCATATCCCAACTTTTTCCTGCCGGCTGATTTGATTTATTTTTCCGGTTTGTACTGGGGACCAATGATGCCAATGTTGGCACCCTGAGCTACTGCGCTTGCGTTAGGGCTGACCGCTCATTAGCCGCACTTGGCGCTCGATTCAAAATTACATTAAAAAACAATTCTTGTAACTTAAGAAAATAATTATTAAAATATCCACTAGGATATATACAAATTGTGTTACTTTGATTTCAGGCAAAAAAAATACAACACATATATTATATTAATAACAGTTTATTTTCAGTGATTTCCAAAGACCAAATTATATTTTTCAAAACATTTAATTTAAAAAGAAATTTCTTGGAAAAGTGATTGAAAATAATTATTCATAAGTTTTTAATATTTTGTATGTATTTTTCTGGGAATTCATATAATTATATAACCTATAAATACATAAATTATCACGACTGCATTGTAGTTATGCTTTCTTTTTTTTTACTTCAAGCGTCGTTTTGTCACGTCTCAATTGAAAAGAACAATCTAAAATTTCGTTTTAGAATTATCCAAATATTATCACTATTATATTCTGCAATTAGCTTCTATATATCAACCTGCTTATATATCATATGGTATTTAAAAAAACGTATCTATTAACAAATATTTTGAGACATATTAGTCAGTCTTTCAAATTCAATGAAAATAAACTGTTATTCATCAAATATACGTGTTGTAAATTTTTTTCTTGTCTGAAATCAAAAGTTAAACAATTTGTATATATTCCTGTGTATATTTTAATAATTATTTATTTAAATTACAAGCATTGTTTTTCAATGTAATTTTGAATCGCGCTTCAAAGGGTAGACAACCAGCGTTCAGCCCTTAACGCACGCATGAATGAACATTATTATCATTTTATTATTGCATTAAATAGTCCCTAAAAAAGAAAAACTATTTTTTAATTGCACTTATACAGAAAAATTACTTTCTACGAAGATATTAGAAAAATAGAACAAAAATTAACTGATTCCCAAGCATTTGGTCAATTGTTATCCCCTCAGCATTCAACGAAGTGAAGTGAGCTAGTGATTGGAGTGAAAATACCTAATTGTATACGTAGACGGTCATGAATTTTTTTATGCATCAACACAGAAATGTTTTTATATAATAGTAATAATGAAGTTAAAATTTTAGAAAAATCCGTTCAGTTAGTTGAACATTTTCAAAAGAATCACAAAGATTTTATTTTTGTGAAGGATGATAAAGGTAAATAACGGTTGCAGCAAATAGAGATAACTATAATGTTACAATTGAAATCATTCTAAAAAATTATATTTTATACAAGAATATTAAAACCATTATGGTATCAACTGCCGAAAATAAATGTAATGACATAGCTGTTAGATAAGAAAATAACAGTTCTAATGGGGGGAAAGTTCTAATTTTATTTTTAACCAAAACGATCTTTAAGGGTACTGTTTTCTCCTTTACAAAAAATTGTATAAACAAATTTCGGGTTGTCTTATGGGTTTACCATTATATACAGTTGTTTCTTATTTGGCTTTAAAGTATATTGAAAAAGAGCACTACAATTCTTAGATTTCACACCTTTTTTATACAAGCGTTATGTCGACGGCATCTTAGCTACTGTTTCTACCGGCAAGATTGAAGTTTTAAAAATGCATTTAATAATATTTAAGATTGAATAAGTTTGACTTCTAAATGCGAGTTTAATAATATTGTCAACTATCTAGATTTGTAAACTATAAAAACTCCAAATGGTGATTTATTAACAAATTGGTAAAAAAAACCTTCTTGGTCTGGCAGATACTTAAACTAAAATTCACAAAATGTTCGACTTGAATTGCCGCCAATCAAGACATGCTGAAGTCAAAAAGTTCGACTTGAGCATGTCTACATTGGAGACGGATCCAGACTTCAATTTATGTCTCGGAGACTAGCTTTTATGTCCTAAAGACGTACATTTTTCTCTTGAGTCGAATTTCTATGACTCTAACTCGAGTGGCTTATAACTTCGATTGTTTACCTGTCCTAGTGAAAAGGGTAATTCTGTCATAAAAGCTAATCTTTGTTAATGATAAAAGAATTTTGTATATTTTTATACAATATATATATTCAATCACCTTATTAAACTTTTATTTTTTTGAACAACATTTTTTAGGGTTATACTCGTTCAGACTCACAGATTCTGAATGTTTTTATTAAAATAACTAATGTAATGATTACAAATTTTTCATCAATTAATTTTAATCTCATTTATGAGCCCAAAAAGTTTCGACCATCTCATCCAACACAAGGCTCGTCTTAAGACAAGTCAACGCCGTCTTAGCCAAGACAAGGCTCGACTTGAGACAAGTAAATACCGTTTTACCTGTCGTGACCATAAAATTAAGACGAAGACCTGTCTCATCACAGTTTTGAGACGCAGCCAGATATCGATGTCTTGGAGACGAACTCAAGTCGAATTCAAGTCAAAGCATTTTTACTCTGGTGTATCTAAATCAGAAAAGAAAATTTAAATTAATTTAAAACAATTTTAGTTCATGATCACTATCTGCTTGAGTTAGTAAACGGCATTATTACAGAACGCATTAATGAGATTTACAAGAACTGCACTAAAACAGATAAAAATAAACAAATTAAGTGCGCCTTACAATAGATTTGATTTAAATATTTCATTACCTTACATTTAGGGCCTGCCCAGGATAAAAGAACAGATAGAAAGCCAGTCGATTTGAATTGCGTATCTGACATTTGCAGATTAAAAGAATAAGTGCAGTCGGTTGGCCACATTTTTAAACGGTCACTTGTGCGCGGTGCTTTAATTCTGCTATTCCACATTCGTCAAAAAGCTGAGTGAATAGAGCTGAATGAGACTGACAAACCTGAAATAATTCCTATGAGCATTCTACGATTCATTAATGTGCATATGAATGGATTGAGATTCAATATGAAATGGAGTTCTTTAAAGATCAGACCCAATGGTAAAAATACGATGCACACATTGAAATTTTCAATAAGCGTGAATCTGCCAATTGTAGGTAACCTTAGGCCGTGTTCAAGTGTGTGGGCTATGCAGATTAAAATATTAAAGAATTAATGCTAGTAGAGACATGGGAAAGAAATCGATTAAGATGGTTCGGACATGTTGAGAGAATGCCAAATGAACGACTAACGAAACAAGTGTATCAAGGCAAAGTAAATGGCAACGTGCCCAGAGGTAGACCGCGG
>NC_046661.1:106605186-106642509 GCF_010883055.1 Belonocnema kinseyi | reverse complement strand
TCTATCCCATCCACACACTACTCCTTTCCCCTGCCGAGTGAGTCACGCCTACCCCGAAAGGGAAATGGCTTAATGGTGTAATAATAATAATAATAATAATGGTTTCGAATGGGAAGTATGAGGTAATAAATTTAAATAGCACAATGCTGATTAATCAAAAATTAAAGGGATTCAAAGTAGGTAATATTTTAATTTATTATAATAAAAACGACAATTTATTTATAAATTCAATTATTATTTAGTTGTAATTCTCTTTTTACAATGGTTTCATTAGATTATCATGTACAGGAATTATAAGATATACACTGAATTAAGCGGCAGTGACATTCAATTTATTCAGTGCACAAGCTAATGGCTGCAGGGAGTCCACGTGTTAGAAACAAACCCCGAAATTCGCTTATATCCAGTTGCATAACAAATATCCAAATGTTTAGAATTTCAAAACCCGCATTTTTATTAAATGTAATTACGACAAGATGAAACGTGAGTGTTAGTTTTCCTAATTTAAGATTCATATATGGTAAATGTGAATAAAATAAATAAATTTTTAACATTCTGTTGTGGTGGGATGTAAATATATTTAAAAAAATATGTTTAGCAAAATCAACAAAAATACCTGAAAATAAATAATCTGTGAATAAAAATAGACTACATGTACTATGCCAGAATTTTCTTAAGAGTTGCCCATTGAATTATTTTTTAATAAATAATTTTCACTATTTAAATTAAATTTGTTTAATTTAAATTAATAATTTTCTATCCGAATAATCGTTCCTCTATCGCTTAATGCTTATTGATAATCGTTACTGAATGGGTCCGAGAAAAAAATTACGTGACCGATTAAAAAAGTTGATTCCTTATTCAAAACTCACTCTAACCTATTGGCGGCTATCTGGTATTCCAGTGACAGATACGCAATTCAGAAGACCTCAAAACCCATTTGAATGCAAGTAAATGAATTTTTGTTTCCTGTGTATCTGAACGGTTTAAAGAATGCAATAAAAACATATAACATCAACGTTTATTCTATAAACACAAATACTTTAAGTAATTATTTGTTAATAAAGAAAGGCAGTGATTCCATTACAAATTTATCTGGTGTTATTTATCTAAGTAAATGTAAATATTATAATAAAGCTTTTATAGTTAAAACTGGCTGGAGATAAAGAACCAGAATTACTGACCACAAAAGAGATTGTGAAGTCAAGCATTTTAACAAAGGTTTGTCACAGAATTCTTGCGCCTAAGGTGCGCGTCTTCTGAATCCGCGCTTCGTGCTCGACAATGGGTTAACTCGCGCTTCGCGTCGGACATGATTACACCTCGCGCTTCGCGCTCGGAAATTTATTCTTTACATTTGTAATGCAGGAATAAAACTTGATCAAAAAGATCTTTTTTAGATGGCAGTATTTTTATGCGTCTTGATATTCTGAATCGTCTACCTAATTAAGTATAGTCAAAGATTAAGTTTGTCAAAGCTCTGTAGGATTTGAGGTACACATTCTCATCGTGAAACTCGCGCTGCGCGCTCAATTTTCGACAGACATTTGTAAACAGGTTTTGTTAAATCTTTTTTTTCGTAACTTTCGTCATTTTTCGACAAATTTAAATTTAATCTTCTTTATTTTCAATGTTGTTTTTCCAGAATAAAACGAAAAGTACGCGTCCTGTCAAGCTGTAATTCTAGATGAAGTTGTAGATCTGTTTTGGGATAACAATTTTTCTTACTTCACCTTTTTTTATCCTACATAGTTTTACCATGAACTCGGACCTTTTATTTTTCATTATTTTTGTGCAATCAAAATTTGAATTTTAGATTTTCCAACAAAATCCAAAAATTTGTTATGACAGTCTTTTAGGGCTTTTAAAAAGAAATTTTTTTCTTCTCTTGATTGGCTTTTTATATATTGCGTTGTTTAGCTTACAATTTTAAATTTCGGTAGATTTAAAAAAAATTATAAATGCTATAACTCTTAAAATTGTTTTTATCGAAAAGAAAGTCATTAGGATAAATTGTTTGTCCGTTTTAATAGCATAAATATGCGTGCACGGAATTTTTAAATTTAGAAGAGTGGCGGCCTCAGAAATATTCAAAATGCGCTTACTTTATGAAATTTTATCAAAAATGGCTGGTTAACGAACTCCTCCTTTCCTTTAGGACCTAAAAAAAGTGTGCCAAAGATGGATTTTATCCGTTCATTTTTTCGGGTGTTATCGTGTTTACGGACAGACGGCTGGACATACAGACAGACGCCATCGTAACAAGATTCGTTGAAAAAATTTGGGGTCAAATTTCGGAAAATTCTAATACTTTCTTAATTATAAATGATGAGAATGTAAAAAACACGTATCAACCCTATATTAGTGAGTCTATTCTTATAAACAAAATTCAAAATAATTCATTTAACTAACGCACTGAAATTCTAAATATTAATAAAATTTATCAAAGTATTGTAAAATAATATCGTCTTTTTAGTTAAAATATTTATCACTTTTAATTTGAACTTATTTTCGTGTTTCCTCATCAGTAGTTTCAATGAAAACCCGTCCATCATTTGGTCAACGTTCCTTGCGTACACTGTGTTCATGGGTTTCTAAACTGTCAATTTTGGTTTTTCCTCACTAACATATAGTATACGATAAAGTTTCCCATCTGTATTTTTAAAATGTAGTCCTTGATTGATAAAAGTCTCATTAATTTTTTGACACTTTTATATAACCATATTTATTTTTATATAACCATATTAAAAAAAGAATGTTTTAATGAAAAAACTTCTAATGATTAGGAGGGCATAAAAAAATCCGCAATTCCTGGAATTTTCCGCCCCTACAGCCCCGAAGTTGGAAAGTTATCGGACTTGGAATGTAATTCAAACTTTGAAAACTCAGGTATAAAAAATTATATTAATTTACGAAATTATTTAACATGATTGTTCTCCTGAATGTTATTAATTCTAAAAATACAATTATTTAGGTTAACACGTTTTGAAAAAGGTACACATTATTCCGAAACGTTAACGATTGAGAAAGGAGTTTTTAATCAAATAAATTCTGAGTTAGAAAAAAATTTTTTTTGGTAAATTTTTTTAAATGTATGTAGACCGTGAGCCATAAAAAATCTGTGATTTAATATCCATTATTATGACTACTAATAACATTGAGAAACTTAAACGTGGATTGTTAAGGCTGGAAGTAGCTTACCTAGGTCCGATTGCACAATAAACGAATTGCTCATAGAGGAAAAGCGTTACAAGGGAAATCGGACAAAGCCAATTAAAATCGTGTACCAATTTTTGAGCATCTGAAAGTTCGAACTGCGTCTGGTATTCACCCTGAATGAGTGTAATGAAGAAGAAAGGCACAGATGGGAGGGGGTAAGAAAGAGGAGTGTGAGAGCAACTAGAATGGAGCGGCAGCTTGCATTGAAAGAACTTGCAAAACTATATCTTCCGGACTTAAAAAGTCGCCGATTGTCCATCGACCTCACTTTTCAGCCTAAAAAAATTGTCGGTTTATTAATCTAGCCGATCTTCCTTTTAAATCGTCTAATCTAAAAAGAGGTAAGAAAAAAGCGGAAAAATGTCCTGACTAAAGTATTGTGTTTGACGTATATTTCAAGATTTTGTGAAAAATTGTACACTTATATTTGTAAAATATAAGTAAACTTGAAGTTTCTTTGCTCTATTAAAAATTTACTCAGCACAAATTTGATAGTTAGTTTAAAATGAAGGAAAGCAGGGGATTTTATTCCCAATACGTTTAGATATAATTCAGAGTTCTATTTATTCAGTGGAAGATTTTCAACCTAATTGCTCTCTTCGACTGTTGATTTTTCGATTAAACGCACCAACGAGAGAGCTCTGTATATAATACAGCTACACTTGAATTTGCGATATTTGCCTGTAGCTATATTAGAGGGGATAACAGCCGAGGCTGTCACATTTCCGATACGTTCATTTGGAATGTCGAGCGTGAAGGTTGTTAAAAGCGCAGCACATAACACTGATATAGAAATACCAATTTTCCTATTAGCCACAAATACTGAAGCCGGAAAATGCACGCGTCCGCCGTTTACTTTTATATAGAAAAATGTATTTTTTGTTTCCTCTTTTTTTTGCAATTGATCTTCCATAGTAGTCTTTATAACCGTCAAATTTTACGAGACTCTGTGATTTCAATTTCATCTCTATCAGCTGCGGTTGGCTTTCTATTTCTTCCTTGAAAACTTTTTTCACTTTTAACGCACTCTATGTTTTGTTTATCAAATTTATATAAATATTCTGCATAAAACATATAGATAGATTTTGTGTGTGCACGATTTTAATAAATATTGATTAATTCATTATATTATAAAAATCGCTCAATATTCGGAAAATGAAAATTACTCGTAACTTCCATGCCAAAGCTTAGTGGACTTGAACATTGAAGCGAAGTTACCCATAATAACAGGAACGTTGGAAACTACTATTGGAGGTAATCTCCTGTTCAGGAAATTTATCCTCCATCTCTGCAACTTCCGTCTAACCGTTCGGCTCTTTCGCAGTACTCGCTGCTTTCACATCGACATTTTCCTAGGATTAATGCATTTGTTAAGCTTGTCGCGAGACGCTATGCTGCTCGGACGTATCTTTTATTACTCCCGTTATCGATGACAGCAGCTTGAGAGAACGACTCTTATCAACATGACCATAGTATCTTAGAGTATGAATAGAGTAGCAAAATAAAAACGAATGATGAGTTTAAAAATGAAATCTTGAAATTTATTATGGTCAAAAACTTAGAAGACTAATGCTTTTTACGTAATCAAAATCTCTAAATTTCTTAGTAATTTCATACTGAGTTACGAGAATTTCCTAAGTTTTTCTCTTGATGTAGTACCGAGTAGTTTTCAATGTCCAATAATTACTAATGTTACTACTCTCAATTATAAATCCGCAAACTTTATTGAGAGAATCAACCGAATTTTTTTCTGCGTTTATCTTAAAATGAAAGTCTCATGCCAGTCAGGTATTTCGAGCTCTTTTTCGTTAGCTAAGGCTTGTTTCACGTCAAGCATTTCCCGAGATTGAGGATGTAAATGGATAAGAGGACAGGGCATTTTGACGTAAGTTCTACGTCACGGAACGTACCCGAGTGCAAAACTGGGATATCGTCATTCACTTCTTACGCTTCCTTTGAAACATTCATCAACGTATTCCCTAGTGAGTTTTGTTAAACATCGCGTTAATGACTTTTGAAGATCTGTACTGTAAATCAGAATTTTGGAAGGATATTTATTAATTCTCAACTTCCCTTTTCACATTCAGGAGTCACGAAATTTAAAAAAAAGTTTATTAGATTAAGTTGCTTTCATAGATGTTTCGATATATACCATTCAAATATATTCTTGTGAAGTTTACGAAAGTACCCTTTACATTCTCAACAGCCTTGCATTTTCTCATGAGGGTTTCTAGGTGAGAGAAACAGCTCCAGAATGTTTCGGAAACACGACAATTAATTTCGGCGAAGTTCATGACGGTTGAATACATCCTGAGTACTGAGTAAAAATCCTATTGGTTAAAAAGGCAGAGTCAGTTGCTATAAAGCGATTCTAATTGTGATAAACATACCCCTTTGCATTTCTTTTTATTAAATGGACCTTTCTGTAGAAGTTATATTGATAAAGTAAATAATCATAAAATAAAACTTGTTTTTTTTTTCTTCTCAAAATGATTCTACTTGATCGGCTTTCATAGCTATTTTGACATTCAAAATGTTTTGCAAATAACTAAGCAAACGAAGTCCATGCAGGGCTTTTCATAAAAATACGCACCCTTCGAGCTACCCACACCTTGTTACCTACGCCTTCGCCCTGCTTGAAGTACCCAAGGCTATGGCTTTGATTTAACTTATATTTAGTTTAAGCCAGTGGATGGAAAATATAATTATAACATTTCGTGAGAACCTTAAAGAGATACACGTGCCTGGAGCTTCAAGAAATGTAGGTATCTTTCTCTGACTACATTTATAGCTTTACATAAGAGAGAGGGTCTTTATTGTAACATTATATTCAAGAGCTGTCCCATCATAAAAGAGAACTATTGGATAACGTTTCGCTTTATTGAAATCTTTGTTTCATTTGTCTTCATTTATTTATACTGTGCGTCGATGAAGGGTTTATAGGGAAAACGTGATACCCAGAATCGCCTCTCATTTCGATGTTTCCTCAGATCAGAGTCGCTTTTATTCGCTGAAAAAAATTAAATACATTTCTTCCATTTAGTTCTTTCACACAAATCTTGCTTCCTCTCTCAATAATTCCATTATGAAAATGGAAAACAAAAAGGAATCGAAAAATAAGAATTTACAAATAAAGCTTGATAAGATCTATGGAGGAAGATAAACGCAAATAACGTACGTAATGATGCACCTTGTACAAGAAGAGCAACATACTCGAAAAGATAAACTCTTATTTTCTGGATATATAAGGTTATCCTTAAATGTAAAAAAAAGAAAGCGTCGTCCCGTCGCGCATGTAGGCGAAGATGGTTAGATAAAGAAGTCTAAGGGAGCATTTTATAAGCTGGCACAAGGTGAATTGCATGATATGTGGTGGTACAGATGGTCCACGAGATGGCCATGCCGCTTTTAGCACGGACGGAAATTTTGCGGTCTCAGGTACCCGGAAATGTTAAGAGCCTTTCTTTCATCCAACCCTCGGCGGAGGGTAAATTACTCCGCTTTTCAGCATCGTAGTGGCGTCGGTATTAGGATAATGTTCCGAAGGGAATGGAGACATTGACAGTGTAAACTGTTACACACGTAAAACAGGAACGTCGACCCGACGAGTTTTGTTGGTTATTCAATGGAACTCTAATACCTCTTTGTGTACCACAGTCTCTTCCCATTGACGGAAAAAGTAATTGAATTCCGACAGGTGCCATCCGCAAGCTGGAATTGGAATCAGGTTTCTTTAGATTTACATTTATACTTTAGAAATAGCGCTTTAAGTTAAGATATATGTAAGATACTATTTTTCTAATATTCAGGTGTTGAGAAAAAATGTTACGATTCTGAAAACGTGCTATGCTTACAACCTGCTATTCTGCTAAGAATGATTTACGCGCACACCATGTATTTAAAAAAATATATGTCCGCTGCGCGGGTACATTTTCATTGCGTGCTGGACGCGGAGCTTCCCGGAAAGTTTGAGCCCGCCTATGGAACGTGGGTACACTCTTGCACTTCGCGCACCTTTTCGTACGTTTAACGCGTGCAATTCAACTTTATTTTTTGAAATCACAAACGTTGTTACTTAAATCGAAAAGAGTGATTTTAGTTTGTGAGGAATTATAGTCATAAATTGTAACTAAAATTCTTTTTTCGATTTGTTTTTAAAGAATGTTTTCAAAGTACCTACGACTATGCCGATTACACTCTCATTGCGAAACTCGCGCTTCGAACTTGATAATTACGTTATACAGTCAGTTACCTTAAAAAAAACGATGTGGACAAAATCGTACAGCATATAAAAAGTAAGTAGGTTTTTCAATATAATTTTCACAAAAAACGCAATTTTTTTGCAATTTACTAAATAGAAGCATTTAGCCGCAGGCTTTGATTCCGTTCATTTAAACTTCAGTTCCAAGAAAGCTCTACTTTGATTTAGAAATCTACAATTGTAATTTTGTTTAAAATTTACTGAAAGTGACGCACTCAACTTATATATCTCTTAAGAAGGAAAAAAGCATATTTTTAAAAATGATATAACTTTTTGAATTGTGGTCTAATCAACTTATTTCATGAGTATAGTTTCCAAAATTATTTTCTACCTAATATAAATTTGGATTGCTATTTATTAATCTATAAAAAAAATTTCCACTTTTTAAACATTTTTAAAATGTTGAAAAGCATATAATTTTTTAAATTTTAATCGAAATTAAATATGCATCAGGATGATTTGCAATTAATTTCGTCATGTACCAGAGAATGTGGAAAAAATTTCAAAACTCATAACAAAATTTGGTTTCAGATTTGTAAAAAGCTCTAACTTTTTGAATTTTGGTCTGATACAAAAATTTAACGGAGATATTTTCTAAATATACTTGATATCTAGTAAAAACTTTAAATTAAATTTCGTAATCTATCAAAAAAATTTTTTTCTATCTTTTGAACATTTAAAAAATCTGAAAAATTTTCTAATTTTCATCGACATTATAAATTTCATTTAATTAATTTTTAAGTCTTCTACCCATCTGTAAATAATTTTGACAAAAATTTCTAAAATTTAAGAAAAATAATTGTATAATTTAGAAAATACTCTCGGTTTTTTTATTTTGTTTGGCAATATATGGTAATGGAAATAAACCTTTGTTTTTGAAGCCTTAAAAGTACTTTAAAGGCTGATTTGATTGGAAAAATTCTTCCAAATTTAGCTTAGCTATACAATTCAGCTAACCATACAGATATACTGACAGAGATTGACAAAGTTGTATGATTATTGGAGTCTATGAGTGTCGAAATGCAAAGATCCATTAAAAACAAGAGATCGAAAATTTGAACGACTACATTACACTCTCATATGAATGAGTATGTGAAAAGTTCCTGTATAAATAATTCATTGGCGAGTGCCGCTAAAATAGGTATATTTTACATTGATTCATTACGCTTTGTGAACTTTTTATCCATTCAATGCGCTTGGCTAAATTCGTCTATTAATAATTGTTTTAACTTATCGTCTTTACGGCTTGACGTAACTTTTAACGAGAAGGCAAGCGAAATTTGTAGCTTAAAACCATTTTTATCGTTCAAACAGAAGAACGCAGCATGGAAAAGTGAATGTGAAAATGTTGTTTATAGACTACTAAAAAATTTCGAAGCTTCTTTCATCACGAAGATTAAAATATGAATGACATTCTTTATTCCTTTGATGTTATTTCTAACAAGAGTTTTTCATTTCACCTCAAATAATTTATAATACAACCAAAGTCCAAGAAATATTAATTTCTTTTACAGAAAGATAACAAGCAATTCCAACGAGATCGACATCAAAGGGCTTAAGAGTTTGCATTCTTTTTCAACTTTTGTACTCCTTTATCGAAGCCTGTTGAAGTACGTTTCTCAAAGTCTGCAGAATTATATGCAATATAACATAATTTACAGACAAGTAAATTTTTCTTTGAAAACAAAAGACCAGATTGCTTCCTTAAGATTTATCTATCGATGTAAGGATTCTTTTTTTTCTACACATCAAATCAATATAAGAAGATATTTACGTCCTATTTGTTTCGGAGATGGGAATGAGTTTTCACAAATTGCTGGTAAGAGAATACTGCAATGATGATTCGGAGCTGGTAATAAATGGTACATTGTTCGTTTTGTTCAACACGCTATCCCTAAGTACGTGCCACTTTATCTCGGCTACTCATTCCATTCGAAGCACGCTAACGAACATTCATTGCAATATACCTATTCACAGTCGAGCCAAACATTGCCAATTAATTCTAACCGGGCAGCACGGATGTACAGTATCTGTCCACTATCAGTTCGGAGCTCCGGGGAGTCGTGCATGTGACAGCCAAACCGAACCCGTTTTACCCATTGCTACTGGTTGTACGCCTAGTCGTGCGAACCAAAATCACAGAGAGCTGAGTCCCGCCCGACTCCTCTAAACTCCATTGGGTGCTCTATTTCGTGCCTTTCAACTAAGAGATATTGAGAGAACAAATCTGTACAAAGAAGTTATTTTAGTTATCAGATTAACCCTAAATCATTCACCAATCTTTAATTTTAAATCAAAAGTATACAGAAATATACAGAAATACGGTGAAAATGATCATTTTATTTCAGTTTTTATCAGCCCTACACATCATGGTTGTAACGTAAATGATCGAGAATCTGATTTCACTTTCATTCCCGTTATTTCATTCGCTTTAAATTTTATAAGACTTTGAGTTACCTCCTAGATTTAGTCGATTGAACAGATAGTATTCTCAAGTGGGACACCCTGTGTAGAATTCATAGAGGGCAACAGGGTGAATCGAACATTGCACGCCTATCATAATAAATTACTGCATCAACCAAATAACCCGCAACGAAACCCCTATCTCAACTGCAGAATTCTGTCTCTCGGAATACATTTTTCCCACGTTTCATATTTCTCCAGATTTTCTTTCATCAATATTTATGCTTCTTGGTAATTTCAGAGCAAGGTAATATAATACTTAACAATAGTTGCTTTTATTATTTCTATAGATAATAGACTCTCCTCCTCTCGATTAAATCTTACCCTGTACATGTACACGCGAATAAAAGTTCAAGATATCATAATGCAGGTTGGCGCAATAACCCAAGAAAACAATAATAAACTCTCAAGAAGAAGTCGCTGTGGTGAAACTGTACAGTTGAAAGAAAACCCGGAGAGCGTTTTGTGCTTTCCAGAAAGTATAGAGAAATTCTTCGTTTCTTAAAACCGCGGTATGTACTCGCATCTCGCTGAGTGTTACATAATCCACTCAGAAAGATTACCATCGTACAAGCGCAAGGTCCATCCGATGGAGAAAATGGCAATACTTCGCAGTCTCTTCTTAATGTTTTTTCGCTCGATTCTATATCGCATTCGAAGTTCCAAGAGCCAGTTGAGATAAACTTTTATAAAAATTGCAAGGTCTTTCTCATGAGCAAGCAGATTAATTGGAAATAGTGTCCAATGTTTTACAGGCGGCTCAAAGTATTTTTATATCCTAAAACTATTTGTCAGTAATGTAATCACTAAAATGGCAAAGATCAAGGCACTATTGATCATATATGAAGATTGCACCTTTCAAGCTTGAAGAATATCCCAAAAAAATTATGCCAATCGATTATTGCATGAGCACGTTTAAGAAAACGTCGCTTGAGTCCGACGTTTTCGCGACTTAGTCCGAGACTATGTCGCGTAAGACCGAGACATCCACTACTGTAGACCGTCGAAACGATTATTACTCTGGTTGTAAAAAGTAACGGCTGCCTTCCGTGGTGCAGCAAAGTGCGACAGTTTTGTATAGTTGGGTGTGCAGACTGCTCGACCGTAATAGTAAGTGAATGAAGTCCACGCCTAGACTTGAGTATTTCTGCCACTCGCGATTTTTAACTGAGTCCTTGTAACACATTTCTGATTCCTCTTTTTTCTTTTAGAACTCAAAGCTATAAATCTCCTTTCCATCGTTAAAAACTTCCGTAATACGCGTTTCTATTAATTTTCAATACTCCTGAATGCTTAATAACAAAGATGCAATTATTAGATGATATTTCCACTTCCCGATAAAAGAATTTAATCTAATAACTTCTGAAAACTTTGCCCCGCAGCACGTCATCGTTCGATTGAATCTCTATATCGAAACTTTTTCACATACTTTTTCAAACGTGTATTCAAACATTCAGGCTCCCGCAGAAATCGAGCTTACCGCATGCTTGAAATTTTCTGTGGTGAGAAACTTCTCACCCTGTAATATTTCGAGGACGAATAACTTTATAATGAAAGGTGAACGCTACTAGAAAGTTGCAGGAAATATTAGTGAAGTGCGGAGAGAGTTTGGCGAAGCGTGTTGCTTTCTTCATCCCCTATTGAGGTGATTTCTAATGAAATTAGAACATCTTTCTTAAAAGCACAAGATAAAAAATGTAGTGTTCGCGATTATCTTAAAATAAAACCCAGAGATAATAATATATAAAATTTTAATCCCTAATTTCTAATACCCTAAGGTTCTCATCGGCGATGATGAGGTTACGTTTCCTGGAATAAAGTTGTTACACCCATTCTACAGCACAAATTACCACAGTCGTAAAAGTGAAAATTAACGGTCTTTATTCTATTGAGTGGAGCTTCTTTATCGGTTTCTGAATAATGACACCTATATGTCGACAAATATGAACCCTAATTTTTATCAAAGATTTGACCTCTTCCAAACTCTTCTCTGATAAAAAAATGACCGTATTTCAAAATACTATAAGAATACAATTTTTTATTATTTTAAGCACTTAAATAAACTTTGTTATGGTTAATAGATTTCAAAATATCCTGATCGTTAAATACAGAGCGAGTTCAGATCCTGAAGGTGTTTAATTTAATACAGACAAAAGATAAACATTTCATCAAAATCGAAGAAAACTCTTCAACGTGACGCAATGAAAACGAATAAAAAGAGCATCGAACCAATGAGCCTGCGGCTGGCGTGTCGTTCAACTAGAACTTCGGAAACTAAAAACGCTTTTTTTGCACGCTTCGGGGAATTTTGTTTAAGCGCATCGCTGAACTGCAACTCGACCGCCATCAAATACCGATACCCCTACGGCAAAGCTCTCCCCAGGCCTACCATCTACCAATTCTGTAATATCCAGTCTCTGCTCCCATCGGCTGAGGTGCATCACATGAACAACGTTCGGACACATAATTAACCTGTCAGTTACGGAGAAAGTGCTAAAACAAACCTCCAAACTCACCCCTGCATCCCAATCCCACTTAGCTTTTACCTCCACTCATCAAGTGCGCTTGTTATCTCTGAACTCTTTCAACGAACCAACTATCTTAAGAATTCCCTTTGCCTTTAACATAGCGAACGATACTTGCTTCATAGTATTATGTTTAAGCATCATTCCTTTAAGTGCACTTTAGACTCGAATTGACTTAATTCCAAGTCCTGCAAGCGATTTCAGTTTAATTAGCCTTTCAAAATCTACCAACGCTTTCTCCGAAATCGAATTTTTGTTAGATAATGAGTTAGGAAACCGATTTAGTTAAGTTGTGCCTTAAGATATAATATAGGATTCAAATAAGAGATTAATTTGAACCTTTGTAATGTAGGTTGCACGCATGATGTGCAGTACCTCAAACATGCATGTGGTATGATGCAGGTGACGAATTCTTAGAAAATGTCTAGTTTATATTTTATACCTTATAGTTCATTGCAAAACGAAAATATTACTAATCAAGTATCAACTCAATTGAATCCTTTCAGTTTCAATCGCCAATAAATAGAATGCAACATTTAATTAAAATAGCAGACAAATATGAAACTTTAGAATTTAGGTTACAAACATTATGCGAATCACCGCACACTTGCCTGTAATATGATCATAATGAGGAATTTTAAAGAAAAGTTAGTTTTTACTTTGTTTCCTTATAATAATTCAATTGAACAGCATACCCTGAAAAAGTATCGAATGAGCTAAGCCCTTTGGAGTTGAGTGATGAATTAAAAAAGGAAAACAGAAAATTAGAATTAGAGGCATAGGAAGTTTTTCATAAGATTAACATGATAGAAACTGTACAAAAACGTTCAACATATATAACTTTTGCGCTTTTTAATTAAATCTATCGTCTACGTGGGAAAATATATTTCATGCAATTTTTAAAATATCTTAATTATGAAAAGCTTGAAATGTACAAACATTTTAAAATGGTAGGCTAACAAATTTAAGTAGAAAATTGTGTTATCTATTTGTATTAACTAGGAGTGATTCATCATTGTAATCTATTTGTATTAACTAGGAGTGATTCATCATTGTAAAATGAATCTAATAAGTTACTGTCAACTGATTTCGAAATTCGGAAACTCTATATAAAAATAGTTAACAAACAGCAAATAAATATCCTATATATAGTTATTAACTTAGAATGTTTAGACATTGTAAAAACTTTAATGACTTATTGAAAAGTGAATTTTTGGCTGGAAAATTCAATATTTTTCTAAAAGTCTAAATGATCAACAATTAAAAATTCCAAAGATTTTGTTGTTATTGCATTTTTCAATAAAATATCTTTCGACTTTCCTTTGAAAAAGAGTATAGATTTTGAAATCATCCAACACGAAGATGAATTTCGGGAGATTAATTCACGGAACTGCAAGTAAATATTGTAGCTCTAAAATGACGCGCTTCCGTGAACTCAGATCTAAAAGATTCCCCCGATATATGATCGAAGAAGTTAAAAATTACAAAAAAGTGTACGATTTATATCAATCAAATATAGTAAAATAACACATAACTTTTGAAATTTTTTTAAAAAGAAATTGGCTGCCATCTTCGATTTTTAGAAATTTTGAGCTTTCAAATTATACAAGTAAAACAATATAAAAAATAAAGCGGGTCGTCATTCACAATTTTTCCCCAAATTTTGTACTTTAATATGATCGAATGATTTTTGAAATTAAACTTCTATTTCTATATATAATAATATAATATTTAGAATTTTTAATCTTTTAAATTAGTTAATAACCATCAAAAATGAATAAATATATTTTAAGAATAAAATAAAGTTCATCATCCCACGTAGACGATCAATTTCAACAAAAACTAAAAAAGATACGTAAATTAAACGGGTTTGCATAATCTGTTGTTAATTTTCTGGAAACATTACGAAGTGCTTTAAAGTTTCATATAATATGATGATGGCCACAAATTGACATAAATAGTCTAGCAGTTTCTATTTACACGAGTAATAAGATCGAAAAATATATGCTGATCAGTTTTCGAACAACCTGGAAAAGTGAGAAAAGCTTCACAAGAGTTTGCCCATGGTGCACCTGCTCTGATTTAACAGCAGTTGGAAGTTAGGTATACAATGTGTGACAGCCTCACCTTGTTCCCCATCCTCCTCCCTTTTCGTTAACGTTACCTTCCGGGTTAAAGGGCGCAAAAAACAAGAGTCGGTCAGCAAGGGGCAGTGTTGAGAGAATGCTGGCTTGGGTCATACTACAGGGTCTGAAAACTTGAAGAGGGTCGAAGGAAGCCAAGTGGAAATTACTGCGACACAAACCCGCTTACGGGACGGATCAAAGATTTTTCTTGACGCTTCAGTTGCTCTCTAAGCCTCCCACAAGCCCAACTTATGAAAATTCTTCTCAAATTTTGTTACCTACAAGTCCGCAATATGGAAATTGAAAAGGGATTTTAAAGGTATTAGTCTAATCGGCACTTTTTACCTTAAAAACTTTGTAATTGGATTTCATTATAAAATGGCGATAAAACGGTTGATTGGTGGTTAAGTGATTGCACAAGACGGCACTGCGGCTAATGTAAGAGATGCATGATGTTCAGGCTCGTTCATTTTGTTCTAAAAACTGGCAGTCTGACACCTTCTGATTACAGCCAGACACGAGGAAGTTCCATTTTTCCGGAAATGTAGGTTAAACGCCGCGACGATCCCCGAACGTTGCCAGTGGGTCGAACCACAATCCAAATAATGAGGGACGTTCTTTTCTAATTTGACGGCACGAAATTCGTCCATGTTAAATCGCTGAAAATTTTTTAAATAATTAAGAAAGTTTTCAGCTCACTTTCTTTCTTTGTATTTATTCCTTTCAATATCGCGTCATGTTTCCAGAGTTTATGTTTCATACAATTAACAAAATTTACTAGAGCTAAGGGAAATCAGAAGAACTATGAAAAATATTCGTGGAAACTTGTTAGACTATTAAATTATTTAAGTTAAAATATGCACTCGACATTTCGGATGGAAAATATTAGCGGTTATTGCAGACTTTATAGCACGAGGACATTTTCCCCGTTTCTCGTGTGGGAGCCCCAGGGAAACGACGGCATTACATTTCGTTCTGGGTTTGTTATGGTACGTATTATTTTATTACCGTTGTCTCGAAATTAACGCTAAGTAACTCTTCGCAGAGGTGAAACTATCCTTTCGCTTTGTCTCAAATCAATGAAGCCATACTTAGAATTTGTTTAGCAAAGAAGTTTTTAAATCGCGAATTTAAATGTAAATAAAATTAAATAGTATAGTAAAATAGTTTTCGACCATGGAAAGATTTTAAAATATTTGAGGCATATCATAACATTCGTAATGCAATCGACGCTAAGGTGATTTTATCTTTTAATTAAAGTTGCAATTTCTTTTATACTCTTAGAATCTTGCTATAAAAATAATTACTCTTTTCAAGGGGTAAAAGGAACCATGGGTCGTGAGTTGAAGCATCTTTTTCCTTATATTTTTTTTATTTAAGTCATAAACATTTGTTTTATCACCAACGCAACAATCGTGTTTTTTGACAGCATTTCCTTGACAAAATTGCAGTAAGTTCTAGTTTCGGTCAACAAAAACAATTGCAAATGAAGCTGGGTAATCAAATGTCATTTACAAATTCACAATAACAGATTCACGAAAAACTTTTCGACCTCGTTAAGAAAAAAAAGTTCGAAAAGTCTCCGAGCAAGGAAAGCTAGTTTTTCTTAAGAAATATTTAAATTAGTCAAATAGAAATGGTAAAAATACCGCTTAGAAATAATTCACACAATTAGTTATTTGCAATGCAATTAGTGATAATTTTTTCAAACTAAAAAAAATTTAACTATTCAGAGATCTGTTGGCTTAAGGAGAATGTCGAATGGTTATTGGTTATTGATCAGAAACAATTAAGTGGACATTCAGAGGTGTTTCGACAGAATGCCTATCATGCTTTTACAGTTCTGCACATTGTCTATAGTTTATAATGCACCTAATGCAAATTATGTATCGTTTGAAGCAAAGTTATTGTTGATTGTTTGGAATGAATGATGAAATTATCAAAATAACCAAATTACTTTAGTGTATAAGCACTTGTACTGAATTGACACTTAGGAATACAATCTAAGCACAGATTATTCGTGTATATGACTTCAAAATACAAATAACTCTATTGTTGTATTTTCCAAGTAGGTTTCTCTTCCTCTTTCTGATATTGTTTCGTGCAATAAAGAACCAAAACAAAATAAAATCAATGTGAGAAAGAAAACTTAACAAAAAAAGCTATTGAATTGGCATAGTAGGATAATTAACTAAAGTCAACAGTATAAAGAAGAAAATTCAGAACATCGATTGGTTCGTTAGCACCCGAGACAAAGAAGACATGAGTTCAAAGCAGCTATCAAAGAATCTCTTGATGCAGAAATAATTAATGCTGAATGTATTCTTTATAAGAAAATATTGGAAAATCCTTTTTCTCAGAACGTGTGTTTACTTTTGGAGTAAGTGACTTACTCTGTGTTATTTTTCCTAAAGAATAAAGCAGAGTTTTGAATTTAATTTTGAAAAGCATGTTTCACGGAATTTTTCAGGCAACAAATTGTTCCTTGATTCTCATTATGTTTATGCGATGCTTTATAATGTATATGAACCTTAGTTATCGCTATAACTATAATTCAGGGCGCTTTTTTCCAACTGTAATTTATGGCGAGCTAATAGAGGGCAAATTAGAACCACATGACTGGCTCTACCATCAATCTACTTGGCTTCCATGGGTTTCTGCTTTCTCTCCCTTTCCCGCTCTCTCATTCTCTCAAACTCTCTTCTTTTTCTTTCTCATTCTCTCCTACGAATAAACTAAACTCGTCGCGTGCCTCCGCGGAATGCTATATAAACTGTTCAGAGATTTCCAAGCATTGGCAAGAGGCAGCGCAACGTCCCTACTTTCGCGAAGTTCCACTCCCCAAGTTCTCCTCCTTTCCACACATGATCCTCCTACTACCGATGACAAATTTAGAGAGTCAGAGAATTCAGTCTCGTCAGTAATTAATAGTTCACTGATAGTTAATGCTTATTTATTTTAGTTAGCCTATTTTTTTCAGTTCTTTTTTCAGTTTTTTTTTAATATGAACTAGGGCTGAATTTCTTCATTTCTTTATCCCAAATTATAATGTGTTAAGAAATTTGAATTCAAATGATACGTTATTAATGTATGACACAAAATCTGCTTCCAAACAAATAAGTGTGATAAGTTAAATTTACATTAAGCTTTGGGATAAATAATTTAAATAAACAGATGGACAAATTTCATTATTTTAGCACGAGAAATATTCTGTTCCACCTAATATGGAAAAAGTAGCTTGCAAGTCTTAAAAAACTGCGAAATTTTTGTGAAGAAATAACGTTTAACATTATTCTAAATAATTTAAGTGAAAGAATATATAAAATTTCCATCACTGTTTCTCTGAAAAAATTAATTTCCGTATTATATAAATATAAATAAATGAGTATAATTATTTATAACAAGGTTAAATGTTCAATGTGAACAATTTTCTGCAGTTCAATAAGTCTAGCAAGCTATTCTGATACATATAAGATATAAAAACAATTTTTTCGCAAAAAAGGATGAAAATTTGGTATTTGTGTATTAACTCATTTTTATCAAAGTTATATGTTTAGTTTTAATAATTGTATAGCGTCGAATCAGTCTGCGAGCTATTTCGATGAATATTAAAAAACAAACAGTTTTTATTGCGTGGAAAAATATATAAACTGTTTATTTCTTGATAAATTTGTTAATAACAATAAAATAGTACATTTTTTTGTAAATTCAATTCAAAAAAGGCTTTAATTGTTAAAAAACAAACTATAAAAAAAATTTACATCACTGTGAGATGGCTTTACATTTATTCAAATGTTATTTTATTTCTTACCAACAATTCATCATCATTTTTTCTAAAATGTTGTAAAAAACTCTGTTTTCTAAGATTTCATAAAATTAGTCAACATTAAATTCCTACCTGTTACAAGCAACAAATTTGTATTGGTTAAAAAAGAACGAATAATTAAAATGTGTCATATTCGTTTATTGCGCAATGTAAAGTAAGCTTCGAACCAATGCCTCCATCTCTAATAAATACGGATGTGCGAAAATTTTGCAACAAAAATAGCAACGCGAATGCCACCCAGAGGACAGACTATGGTTTCTGCGTACCCGTCAATCTATGACGCTCCAAGCGCATACAATTCAAACATATTTTCGTCTCGAGATACTCGCTCCATAAACTCACTTTTTAATGTAAAAGATCTATGTCATATTTTCTGGTCATTTTGAAAACTCGGCATAAATTTCAATGAAGGACTTATATAATATACACTAATAAAGAAAATGAATTGCTAAAAAAAAATTTCCGAATTTTTAGTAGTTTTTCAGAATGCTGTATCCCAGTGAAAAATGGTCGTATCAAGGTCTTAAAAAAACACACATTTTTAAGCTTTTATTTTCTATTTTAAGATATTTTAGTGAAAAAATTTTCGGAACTTCATGTTCCGCGCAATTTCAACAAGTAGTGTGAGAAAAAAGTTTTGCAAATTTTTTTGCTTCTGTTTTCAAGTCCACGAGCTTGACAATTTTTTTTCCAGCTCAGCTATGGCATGGACCGGATACCTTGTTTATTCAGCTTCAATTTTTTTTTCAAACCTTGGTACGACCATTTCTCACGGAGATATCGAATTTTAAATAAAAAAGGACCCTTTTGTTTTTGAACGACCATATCTCAGCAATCAATGGTCGCACAGAAAATCTAAGAGCATGAACATGTCGAATGATTCGATCATCCTGAGGAGTAGTCACTCGATAGCAACCTTGCCATGGCCGTCCATTGTATCCAGCGATTTCTAGGTACCGTGCATACAATCGGGATACTACGGACTGGGTAATGCCCATACGATTACCAACTTCACAACGGGTGTATCCCTTTTCAATAAGAGTCACTAAACGAGCAATTTCTGGCTCTGACAAGTGACGCCTTGGCATGATGAAAAATAAAAAATAAATATACAAATGGTCAATGAAGAAAAAGGGTAGTCTTGAAAAAAACTGTTTTTTCAGATGTTCAATTCGCAGGAAAATCGAGCAGAGATTTGGCTCCTAAAGAGGTATGAATCGGGGTCGAAACATGATTTGGGTCATCAACACACACACACATACAAACAGATACAGAAGCGTTAATCCCACCGTGCAACATCCACGTGGTAAGCTTTGGGTAACGCTAATGCCGGCTGGTAAATTTCAGCGGTATTGGCAAAAAAATTAGGGAGAAAGCTCGAAAGCTTTTTTTTTAATTTAGCTATGATTAGAAAATTTTCAAGCTGTAAAAGGCACACTCAACATTACTCATTTCATGAAGTTTTAAAATTTAGCCGTTGGTGTTCTGAAAAATTATAAATTCCCTTTAAATTTTCTGTCTGGCCATTGGTTGCTGACATCGTCCATCAAAGACAAAAGGGCCCTTTTTTATTTAAAATTCAATATCTCAGTAAAAAATGGTCGAACCGAGGTTTTAAAAAAGCAAATTGAAGCTAAATAAACAAGCTATCCGGTCTACAGCATAGCTTTAATAGCCTTTAATTTTTTCCATCAGTGATCTGTAAGTAACTAACTGATTAGTAATTAACGCCTGTCGTCAGCCCCTCGCCTCTCACTTTCTGGGGTGCTTGATTTTAGTGAGTCCCCTTGCCTCTCACTACACAACCTCTTTATACTGTTCGCCTCTTCTTCGTACCAGCTTTCCACTTTCTTGGAGTACTATTCTGCTTTTGATTACGTTTAGGCTTCGGGAAAACCTCACTTTTCTCCTCATAGGAAAATCGTTTCAGATCCAGCTGTCCCTTTACGTTCGGAGCGAATGAATGATATTTGAGTGTACCTGGTATCGTCACAGCCTTACTAAATCGATCTGCTACTTTTATTGTCATCGCTGCATGCTCTTCTTTGCTACTGAAAAATACGACAGTTTCCTTCAAGTTTTCTCTGCCCCATTTAAATAACTCGTAAGCTGTTAAGATCTGATTCTCAGCTGAACGTTGCAAACTGGCTCTTAAAATAGGATGAAAGCGTGTAAAAAGCACTTTCCAAAACCCTCATAAAAATTTTAAATCGCGTAATTAGAAAGGAAGTTACAGGCGTTTGAAAGTACCCCTGCAGGCATTGGGGTTGAAAATTCAACCCCCCTCACTTGGGGAGGGTTGGTAATCCTGGTCTATAAGTTTGTGGATTAACTACTGTTGGGTAGGCGAACATATTCCCAGAATTTAGAGACAATCGAAAAACATGACATGTATGACATGAATGCTTTCCAAAAGAAAGATTTTTATTTAAAACTAAAGCAGTTGAAGGACGAAAAAAAGAGAAATTTTTAACAAGACATTTGAATTTTGGACCAAGAAAGATCAAAATTATACCAAAAATAAATTAATTTTTAAATAACAACACCAAAAAACGAAATTTGAACCGAAGAGATAGGTGTTCAACTAATAGAAAGAATTTTTAACAAATTTATTCAACTTTCAACCAAATAGTTTAATTTTCAATCAACATGATTATTTTATTACCAGAAAATACGATTATACAGCAGAATATATCAATTTTTAATCGGATAGTTATAATTTTTAAAACAAACGAGATGACAAAGAGATGGCAAAAGATATTAATTCTGAAACGAAAATATAATAGTAGACTATTCACCAAAAAATAATTTTAATCGAAAAATATTAAGATTTTTTTATTGGGCTTTATTAATTTCGTCTACATTTATACAAGAAGAAAACGGGAAATACGGGATATTCCTTGAAAACAGGGGAAAAGAGGAATTCTTTTTAAAAAGTGTTAAAGAGGGGAATGGTAGCAAATAACCGTAAAGTCTGTATTAAGATGCTTGACTTGTAGAAAAATCAATAATTTCCATTTCTTTGAATCATTTCAAAGAATTATTATTTAATTCTATATTTTCCATTGTGACTTTTTATTCTCAGTTCACTCCGAAAGTTTTCCTAAATCAAAAAATGTTTCCCGGTTAGTGATCAGAGAATAGAAGAGTAAAATGATTTTTTGAAAAATAGAAAAGAAAGGGCTTCCAAAATCTGTGCTTATAGAAGGAATGCAATAGCATAAGGAAAATAAATTACGACACGAAGCGCATTATTTTTTCTCTGGAATACGAGACCAAAGCTCATGGTTCTGCGGAGCGTAAAATAGATTTTTACGGTTATCTTTCTGGTTTCGATTTCAAGTAAGGGCATCACGCCGAAAATCAGTGGAGTCACGACAGAATTCGCTTGTCCGTCTTCGTTTCTTCCCCTCAATAAATGGTTGGATCCCGTTTTTACAATTCATTCTTCTCGAGAATGGAACGCGCATTTCCTCTTTGGAGGGTAATCCCGCCACGTCAGATCAGAGACTGCTCGGGTATCCCTTCCTGAGTGCGTTCGTCTTTTCTCCTTCTGATGTCGGTTCTACCTCATTTTCACACACCCTTTTCTCTCGCTTTCCCACACGTGGCTATAAACATATTGTACACTCTCTCGCCCTGCTTCCATATAGCACGTTTTGCACATTCCTGTGAATCCCCCTTTTCGAAAAAATTAATGGATGAGTATCTTCTGGCCCCCATGCTATTATACCGAATAGAAGCATTTACTGGTAATTTGTTTACCGTCGGGTAAAATTCTCCGTGAATACAGACACTCCCCTGAGCCACTTTCGCCACTGAAACCACAAAACCAACAAGATGCAAAGAAAATGGCTGATTAGAAGTATTTCGGCAGATTGTTTTTCTTCATAATTTGAAGGCTTAAAATACCTAGTTTCTCATAAAGGACGGTAAATACGTAGAAATAAAAATACTTCTGTGTCGGGATTCTATTCATTACAAGAATTTTCAGTGTTTCCTCAGTGAAGTTATCTCTTTCCTCTTCTAGTTCTCTCCCGCTGCGCTTCATCCTTTTTTAACCTTGATTGCTTAACCCTCTCTCCAATTCTCTGCCTCTCACCTACCTCTTTTTCCTTTTCTTCTTCCTCACCATAAATCCAAAGAACTTCCTCTTAAACTTCCTCTACCCTCTATCATCACTTCTTTTCTAATCCTAAACCACTCAGTCTTTCTTCTTTATTCTTATTATGTCTCCACCTCAATTCTTTCTAGTATTTCCAGTTCTGTTATCTTCATTTTTCCCCTATACGTCTCAATCATCCTTTCTATAACTTACCACCTCTCCGAAATTCAAGGCACTTAACCCAGAACTGTCCGATATCTCTTACTTCTATTCGCCTCGACACTTCACCTAACGCTTCTTTCAATTGCCCAAACTCTATCTACTTTCAGTGCTGGCACCTAACCTTCCTCCTGTACATCTCGGCTTCCTGCACCCCTTCTTTCCTTTACCCATCCCCACTCTAGATCCTAATTACTTCTTAAAATTTTTCCCCTCTACTACCCTACCCTTTTCTTCTAGTCCTAAACTACTCACTCAGTTAGTGCCTCTTAAAATATCGAGATGATAAGTATGTACATATCTATATAGGTATCCAGTTATACATAAATAATTAGTTTTATTTGAAAAAATCAAACCGATAAAATAACTAATGCAAATATTTCTTTACAAAACCTGCAAAATAAGGAACAAATTAAAAGTTGGGAGGAACTCTTGTTTTCAAGAAATCGTAGCAAATAGCAAATGAAAAAAGATTTAACAAAAACAGATTTTATTTTGAAACTAATGAGAAACTTGCAAAAACTATTTCAGTTACAAACTGAAAAACGTTTGAGGTGGCTAAAAAATCCGAAATTTGAGAAAACTTTCTGTTTTATAAATTTATTAAAATCAAATGCTGCAAGTAAACAAGATTAGTTTTAAACTAAAATAACCGTTTTCTGTAAGAACTGTAAAGATTATAAAAAGAAAAAATAGAAAATTAAAAAATTCAGAAACAATCCCGGGTTTTATGTTTTTCGAAATTAAAAAGCATACAAATTTATGAATTAAAGTACTGAATAATTTAGAAAAAAATAACTACAAAATTGTTAAATTCCTGGTTTTAGTGTTTTTCTCAGTTATACAAATTAAACAATAATTTTAAAAAGTCTCTTGAGTGAAAAATCGAGAAACTAAAAAATTAACTAATAATTAAAATGAAATATTAAGATGAACAAAAACAATTAGAAATCTTAAAATATCAGAAGATCACTTTGTAAATAATAAACCTAAGAACTTCCCAATTTTAAAATACCATTACATACGCGAATTTAATATAAATGTTTATAAATAATTACTTTTTACAGTTACATTTATTAATATTATTATTACACCGTTAAGCCATTTCCCTTTCAGGGTAGACGTGACTCACTCGTTGGGGAAGGGAATAATGTGAGGAAGAGGTTATAGAATTTTTATAATAATCTATAATTCTTTTTTTATTTATTTAAATAAAACGTTCGTTCCGCAACTCTGCTCAGACCCAGGTTGCTGATCAATCTCTTCAGAAATCACCCTAAGCGAAGAGCCTCACAAAGTCTTCAATCTGAGGTTCCCCCACTGGGTCTATTAGTATCCAAGATCTTTGGTTTCAGGCGTCGTTCACTCTACGGACACTATTTTTATTAACTTTATGCCGCCATACTTTACTGTCCTGGCATACTTCTCTAGCTTCTTTCACTCCCATGCATTTTTCATGCAAACTCTCGTGTTTCTGTGGCTTCATATGTCTCTTCTAACTAGCGTCTCATTCATGCACTATAAGCATTCTTTCCACGGTCTGCCTCTTGGTACGCCGCAATTTACTTTACCATGATATATTTCTTTCGTTAGTCATCCATCTGACATTCTATCATCAAGCTTGATCCATCTTTACCGATTTCCTTCCGATGTGTAAACTAGTGCTTTTTGTACAACATATTTTTTAATAATTATCCCGTCACTCACTTCGTTTATTAGAGTTTTCCCGCATATTAGGCGCAAGAATCTCATGTCAATCGCGTTAATTTTATTCTTATCTCTTTCTTGTTAGGTCAATGTCTCGGTGCCGTACAGTAGAGTCGGTACAAATAAAAAATTCTGGATTGCCATTTTAGCTTTATTTGATACATTTTTACTTCTGATTATGGGCCTTGCTTGATCAATAACCTCCTTACGCTCGTGTATGCGCCTATCTAACTCCTCATCTATCTTTCCGTCCCTAGTGAATAAGCTACCAAGGTATACGAACTTATCAACTTTTTCAATTCTTTCATCATTTAATACAATCTTGCATATTGCTTTCTCTCTCTTTCCTTCGAACAGCATAGCTTTTTGTTTTATATACGTTAATGCTGTGGCGAATGTTATGCATGCTTGTATTAAGTTTGTTGAACATTTTTTGCAAATCTTCGATTGACTCTGCCATAATAACTTTATCATCGGTTATTCTTTCTCGATAGGGACTATTCTTAAACACTTGTCCAAGAATATAATAAAAAATCATAATGACTCAACACATCCTTATCTAAGACGTTGAATAATATCAAAACGGTCGCTTATTTTCTCATTTACCCTTACACTCGCTTTGCTACCTGTATATATTGTTTTTACATCATGCAGGAGCCATCCATTGAGTCCGTATTCTTTCAGGGCTTCTCAAAGTTTAATTTCCACCTTGTCAAAAGCTTTTTCTATATTAAGAAATCCAAAGAAAACATATTTTCCCATTATTAAACTGTTATCTGTAATCTGCCTTAAGCTAAATATTCGATCCATACATGATCCTCCTGGCAAGTGGCTTTTATCTCCCTTTCTTTTGTATATTGTTACGATCATCGCTTTCTTCAAAACTTCTGAGACTTTTCCAATCTAGATACATACATTTTTTTAATGCTTAAATTCTATATGTGGTATGTACACACCACCCTGCTTAAGCATTTGAGCGTTAATACTGACTACACCGGCAACCTTATTGTTTTTAAAGTTCCTAATTAGTTCCTTACCTCGGTGACCCAGATTTTCTCAATTGTGTTTTCTAACACATAATGTTCTACATCGTACTTGTGACGTCCAATAGATTTACCTTCGAATAGTCACTGAAAATAGAGTCTCAAAGCGTCGAGTATCATGTCTACATAATATAGTATTTCACCTTTACTATTTCTCATGCTGACAAATTCTTTACTTTTAATTCCCTGCATGTTTTCATAAAGCAGATTCTTGCTTCATTCAGAGTTGTTTTGTATTTTTTTCTCTTTTTCGGTTCATATTTTACATTTACTTTATTTGACTAGTTTTTCGAGTATCCTCTTTTTGGGTTTGTAATAATTTTTGCGTCTATTTCTTTCCTAATCGCTAAGACGTTCGATGTTAAAAATTCTTCTGTACACTTCTTTCTTTGCTTTTTAAGCGGCCTGAATTTCATTCTTCCATCATAAATCACCAGACATTCTTCCTAAAACCGCAGTACCATACACTTCGATCGCATATCTAACAATGATATCTCAGAATATAGTACACACGCTCTCTATATCTTTGTTTCTCATAAACGCCTCCAAAACTGCTTCATCTATGTATTCGTTTTTCTTATTCTGAAAATCTGTTCGCATTTCCGGTTTCTGTAAGTTCTCATATTTCATTCGCGTTTGTTTCGTTTTCTTGGTTCTCTTTTTTTTCCACCCGTGACCCAAGTTTATTTCAGAGACCAGAAGCAGGAAAAAGCATTGCAAGCAGTACTGTAATTCGAATATTCTTGCTTTGTAATGTATTTATTTTTATTTCTGCCTAGGTAATGATTTTAAAAGATTTTAAAAACTTTTGACATATTCTTCTATTTGTATAATTGTATAGAACACAAAGACCGGGCTGTTTTGCAAATTTCTTAGCTTTTACAATTAAATTTGTATTACTAGTGATTTTAGAGTAATTATAGTGGAATACTAAAAAAATTAGAGAATTTAGTACACCACCATATTCTTTACAGTTTAGGTAAACATGCCAGTATATGGATATACAAAAATTAAAAATACTTTGAAAATTACCCGATTGAAGATCCCGAATGGAACAATTAAAAAATAAGTTCAAAATGAAGCAAGGATTTTCCTCTGGAAATTTGCTTTATTAAATCGTGTTGAATTTAATCAGATGCACAATATCGTTTCATTGTACGTAGAATCGAATTCCTACACGAAGGAAACGTGTTTTCCCCGTGGAACGACAGTGTCTTCGTTCCACGCTGCAACCACACATGCGGTCGTTTTAAGAGCAAAAGGTCCTTGCGCCAGCTTGCCGTTACAAGCTATTGGAATAACCGTAATGCATTAATCCGAGGCACGTGGAAGTGATATTAGTGAAAAAAATATAAAAAATGTTTCGAATCGCAATTAGGATAAGATGTCGCTTGCCTTGCGTTAATTAAGTCGTTTGGCGCTCTCATAATTAATTTACTTGCGTTATAGCTCCCGGTTCTGGCTAACGAAACGTAGTTTCTTGCCGTTACAAATTGAACCATAAACTGATTCTATACGCTTACTCAAATTAGAGAAGTGGCAAAGTGGATTAAAACTGCTTGAGTCGAGTAGAGTTAGATGCTTAATAGGGTGGTCGAAACTTGGATTGTGTCTCGCTATCTTCAAAATAAAAACATGTATTCTCCAAATAGCTAGTCGAATTTTTTGTCTTTTACATCATATATATGTTTTTAACTGAGTGCACTAATTTGAATAAATGTTTTACCTACAGAGGTAAATTTTTAATGAAGTCGTCGAATTTGCAAAATAATAATTTTAATCCAATTAAAAAATTTTTCCCTTATAGCCAAACAGATCAATTTTGAACCAGAGAGATAAATCTATTAAAATGATTAATTTATCAATTATCCAGGGAAAAATTTTCTACAAACAATTTTTCCAATCAAGAAGAAAACTTCATACAAATTGTTTAATTTTAAGGATAAAATAATAATTTTATGTAAAGCAAACGTCATGTCTTACATTTCAACAACAAAAAAGTGAAATTTCTACCAACAGTTAAACATTAATTAACAGAAAACAGAATTTTTAACAAAGAATGAAATAGTTAGATGTAGTTAAAATATAAGCAAATTTAATTAAAGGTTCTTTTTATTTAAATCAGCTCTAAGATGATAAGGGTTTTCACTAAACAGTTGATCATCAGTTGGCGGTAAACTCCCTGAAGTACTTTATTGAATAAAACAATTATAAAATTTACGTTGAAAGAAAGAAAAGATTTATCTCAACTCAATTTTTAATCTTTTTGCACATTTTTAAAAAATAATTAGTCGATTAACCGTCTTAGCTGAATTTACAGTTTCAGAGAATCACTACCGATCCATCACGGTGCTCACTAGAACGCTTGCTAATAACACGAATTCGGTAATACTTAATTTTCACTTATATTCGAGCGCGAGTAAGCGATATAAAACACACGCACATACATATGCTACGAAATTCAGACAATAAGCGCAAAGGCGTAATCACATCCTTAACAGATATTCATTAAAAAAATGTATGTTTAACAAAATGAAACAAAATATTTTTAACAAAATAGTTCAATTTGCATCCTGTGAGATGAAAATAGATATTTTTAACGAAGTGCTTTAACTCTTACTCAACTTCTTGAATTTTCAATTTAAAAAGATCAATTTTCAACAAAATAGTTAAACCTTCAATTAAAGAGATGATCTTATAACTAAATTAATTAATATAAAACTGGAATAGTCAAATGTTCAGTTAAAAAATGATTATTTTATTATTTATTATTATTTATTAGAAATTATTTAAAAAGCTTCTTATATCAGTTCCCTAACTGTTGCAAGATTATTTCTGAATTCCTATATTTTCCTTGTCTTTTCCCTGACTTTTCCTAGCCAATAAAAGTTTTCATACTTTTTCCTGATTTTCAGTTTTGCCTGGCTATTCGGATTTATTTTTTATGCAATAATTTTATTAAAAATCTCAAATTCTGTTAAATCCTCTAGAAATTTACCGGTACTTTGTGGGTCTTGACGAGTATACTCAAACACGCACATTGGGCTCTGTTTGTTTGAAACTGTCTATCCCACTGTTATACACTCTGACAAAGCCTTCAACTCAACCCTGGAAAATATATCAACCTTTTTGCGTCTCGACAAAAACGGGAAATAATAAAAATGCGACGACAGACTTTCTCCCCAGACGGATGCAGACGACGAAAGTACCTCAGAGGGCGCCTTAATTTCCTCAAGTACGGAAATAAAAAGTATCTGCGTATGCAACCAGGAATTTTTCCGTATTTTGTTTCTTCTTCTGCTTTACGGAAAGCTAGGAATTTATACCGTAATAATGAAAGCGGTTGTTGGAAAAAAGATACAAAGGGATATGGCAGATTAATGGTAGGAATTGACATTAAGGGACAGAAATGACAATTTTGACTAAAGTAATATATGTTTCAAACCTTTTATCATTGACATTTCCGACAAAAAATTAAAATTCATTTTTTAACCTCTGTACAAACCTAATTTTGAAAACCCATGAAATTCTTATCTCTAAAATCTCAGTCCATTTTCTCGGAATTGGAAAACCTTTTTTCATCAAATGTCATTACTTTCGTTTCAACAACACTTCCACTCGGTAGTTGACGTTTGTGTAATCCTTATATTATTAATCTCATATTATAGACTGTTATCTAGTTCTGCACTGCAGCCTTTCAAAACTACACAAATCTAAATAAATACTTTTTCAAGGTGAACAAATTAATTCTAAAACAATAGAGATTTATAGCCCAATTTAGGTTGAAAAATCAAATTCTTTGCTGAAATTCGTAATTTTAGGAAGAAAATTAAACTATCTGTTTGGACATTAATTTTACATCCCTCTTGACTACAGGATCAGTATTGGTAAAATATTTAACTCTTAGGTTTAAAATTCGTATTTTTGGGATGAATTTACCTGCTTTTTATTTAAAATTAAAATATTTTTTGTCAAAATATCAACTGTTACAGTTTCGGTTTGAAATTCATCTTTGTTGGTCAAGAATTGATTAATTTTGATGGATATTGAACTATTTTGTTGGAAATCAATGATTTTTGGTTGAAAGTCAAGTCCCTTCAAATGGAAAGACCACTCTTAAATTTATGGTTGAGAATTCATTTTTGTTTGTAAAAACTTTATCAGTGATCTGAAAATCTAACTATTTTATGAAAAATTCAACACATTAGTTAGAAATTCATTCTTTCTTGAGTAAAATGTAACTGTTTTCTTTAAGATTCACTTCGCATGCTTGTTTTCAATGAGGGTAGGACACCTACACGCAGAAAAAAGAAATATAATATTTACTTATGAAGAATTGTAAAGAGTTTATTGTAACCGTAATAGTATAAACTGCTTTTAATAAGAGGGTGAAAATGTCAAAATCACTTAGCATTTCGTAAATGTTATAATGAAATTAAGATTGATTCAACAGTTATGCTACCGATCCGTTCGGTTTATTTAAATCGCACCTAAAGTCGCAACTTATAAGAAATAAGCGTGCGCTTATTTATTAATTATTTTTTAGTAATACTTTTTTACAATTTATGGTGCTGTCTTAACTGTATTCTACGCCGATAACATAATTCAGATCCCTTTTTATCATTCGTTAAAGTGATATTATAATTCGTAATTACAGCATCCAGGAACTGTACAGAATAGCAACTGGATCGGTAAAATCTACTGATCCGCCGGTCAGCACCACTTGAGAATCGGTACTAGTAACCATCATTGATAGTCATACTTATTTACCCATAATTGTAACGTTTACTGAACTGTCATGTTGTCCATATACGTAATAGAAAGATCGGTAGATTTAACTTGGTTTTCAGTCAAATGTAAGGTTCTTTTTTCTGCGTGTACCTCGATACACAAATTTAACTATTCCGTCTGTTCTGGAATTTGATTAAAAATTCGTCTTTTCTCGATAGAAAATTCATCTTCGCAGGTACAAATTAATATTTTGGCTGAGAATTTAGCTACTTGGATCAAGCTTGAAATTTTTGCTAAAAATTAATTTTTTCGTTAACATTTAATTTTTTGGTTGAAAATTCTGCTATTATATTTTTGGCGGAGAACTTTTCTTTTTTTGTTAGAATTTAAATATTTAACTGAACATTTAAGTATTTCGTTAGAAATTGAACTATTCGGTTAAAATTACATATTTTTATAGTAGATTTACGTACATGATTGAAATTAAAAATTGTTTGATTTGTTTTGAAATTAATTTGAAATCCGCAAGAGTGACTCATTTTAATCTTTAATTGATAATCATAATGATATGCAACGTTTTCATATCACAGGACTTACTTTAACATAATTCAAACAAACTGCACAAATATTACTAAAAAAACTAGTAGTGTAATTTATCTCCTGTGTTTCTACTTTGAATTTAAATATAAATATAGTTAGATGTATAATATGACATACTTCAGACCTTATAATCATAAAAGCAGAAGCCAATGTTTTTGATTATGAAATCCTGTTCTTAAGAATTAAATTTCATATAGTATTTGTCCTGTACAAAATACAAACACTGTAAAATTAGAGCGAAATTAAAATATCAAATACAAAACAAATCATATACGAAAATAAGGAGTAAAATTTAAAGCTAAAATTGTAAAAACTTTTACCTGTGTGGTGACATTAAAAATTTTATTATATAAAAAATTAAGAAGATCATCAATAATTGAATGAAATTCTATAATTGTTAAACACACTTTTAAAATTTTAATTTCAGAAAGGAAACCAAACGCGCGTTCTGCTTTACATGGAATTATATGGTGCTCATTTCACAAGCGATTAGCTTCCCGTCATCAAATGTATTTACATCCTTATAAAGGAAGCATTAGTAATTTTTTACATATTAGATAAATGAAAGTTTTTTATTTTGATTAATTCAAAAATATAAATGTACTAAAAATACAAAATTATAAATAATGATATTTCAAATGGTAACATAAGTTTCTCACTTTTCAATAAAATTGATTAATACTCTAATAATCAAATTTTAATATGATGTAAATGATTATAACTGCCTTACGCCTCGATAAAATCTATTGTTATAAAAACATTTCTGTGTTGAAATGTTGTCACAGGCTTATACTGCCCAATATGTCGAAGGAATTTTTTTGGTTAGAGTTGGATTTTTATTTGATCATTTTGCACGGGGCTGTCCCGGTACAAATTTCTGTGCTGAAATGTTGTCACAGGCTTATAATGCCCAACATGTCGAAGGCATTTTTGGTTAGAGTTGGATTTTTTTTTATTTGATCATTTTTGCACAAGGCTGTCCCGGTATATATCATCAGTCACGGATGCATTTTTATAATCCAATCAAGTGATCTGATGAGAGCAGTCTGCCCAGATATATTGGACAAAGCCCGGTTTTACCCCATCATTGACGGACTGGGTTGCAGTCAAGTACACGATGGGGGTACTACAGCTTAAGGTGGGTTCCGAACCACCAGAAACTCGGTAAAGGTACATTGAAAAATTTCCAGAGGTACCGGCTCAGGGATCGAAACCCGGACCTCTGAAGTGAAGTCCGAGTGTCTGACCACCTACCACTACCAACAACTACGGTTATTATTATTATTATTATTATTATAAGTCAGTAGATTTTCCCCGAACCAAGGAATGTTTTATATTTTAGCATTAACTTTAAATTATGTTAGTGAAAAAACCGATTGTTAAAATATTATAAAGTGCTAAAAAATGCAATATAATAATAATAATAATAATAATATATATATATATAATAAAAATAATCCCTCCAAATTTCATTAATCTCGCCTGCGACCGTTTTCAAGTTATCGTGTTCAGAAAAAGTTTGACATCCACCCATTCGCACACACACACGTCCAGACACATCCATTGTATTAGATATTTTTAAATTAAGGAAAGTTGAATTAAATGAATTAAAATTTTTTTCTCGAAAATGTCATCGTTCCAAAGCTTTCACTATCCTATTCTAAAAAGATCATACCTATCGAATATCGAAATTATCGAAATATCTCGAAAAAGTGTAATCCAAAAATGGGAACACTTGATTCCTTATTAGTGGAGTTGTAGTCAGAGAAAGCACATGACGTGTCAAACTCTAAAGCAAAAACGATTAATCTACTATTCTTTCCTATGGAATTTCACCGTTACCTCTTTATATTTCCTATTTGGCTGCTCCACGGGCTTCACTCTACTTCATTATTAAAACCTTAGAAGTGTATTTTCCTATTCTATAAAGATTTTTTCTCAAATTGGAAAAATGTATCGAATAAGTGGATTTAACATCAAGGATGGAATCGAAGATTCCTTATTGGTGGAGTTGCTGTCTGGGAAAACACGTGGCGCTTTAAACCGTAATCTAGACACTTGAGACCCCGTTTCGTTCAAGTCACGGAACCGCTTAATGTCACCATTTTGTTTAATATGACCGCGCAGTTTGAGTTTGACGCGTACTCTTTGTGCGACGATCTATATAGGAAAATCAGTATGTAGGAAGAAACATTATGAAAATATTTAAAAAATGAATTCTAAAAAGAATAAGACCCGATTTCTTATTGGTCAGACATATATTTGGCGCTGGATTTTAATCTCTCGCAAGAGCTTTTCAGAACATGCGCGCTCAAGTGCTCGACTTTGAAAGTACATGCATTTCGGTTAACTTTATGCGAAGTCCCTTAATTCTATTGGTCCCAATTTCCCTAAATCTTCAATTTCAAAAGCGTAAACATTTCTAGCTTAATTACTATAATAAATTAGTTAGTTGTAAATTTATTATTAGTTTCTCTGAACATAGGTAAAAGGGAAAAAAGTGTTTTTAAAATTCAAAGCAAAATAAAGATATTGAGTTATCTTGAAATCGACGAGAGATACGCGAAAACTGACAATATTGTTAAAGTTTACTAAAGGGGTATGGTCTCTGGCCACCCCAACTTATATCAGTAAAAAAATTTTAAACTTAAAAAAATACAAATTTGTTGTTACCTTCAACACGGCCAACGCAACGTGAAAACTAAATAAATTTTAAAGTTTTTGAAGACGGGGTTTTTCTTCGAACAAACCGAACTGACCAAATAAAAGGATTGTTTAAATACAAACAAAAAATGAAAATGAGGGATGATCCTCAGGCGTACGAAACTAAACAAAAAAAAAACAAATTTATAACATTCAAAAAATCAAAATTTTAATTTTTTTCGAAAGCAGTCATGGAAACTTGAAAACTAAGTCGATTATAAGGGGTTGGAAGATAGGTTGCATCTTTCACAAACTTAAAATAACCCAATACAAATATTTTTTAAATACCCCCAAAGAAGTGAAAATTTTGAATTATCTTGAAAACGCTTAAAGGTAAGCGAAAACTGACAATATTTTCAGGGTTTCCAAGAGGGGAATCGCTTTCGATAAAAATGTTAAGGTTTTTACATAGGGGTATTGTATTCGACCCACATAAACTAATTCAATAAAAAAAATTTGTTTTAAATAAAAAAAAAAGTTGAGTTATCATGAAAAGGGTGAGAGATACGCGAAAACTGACAACATTTTCAGAGGTTTTGCATAGGGGTGTGGACCTCAGCCACCTCAAAGTAAACCAGTAAACACATGTTTGAAATTAGAAAAAAAACCAAGAATTTTGAATTACTAAAAGGTTCACAGATACGTGAAAACTCAAAAATATTTTCAGGTTTCTGATGAAGGAAATTTCTGTATACTAAAATTTTAAGGTTTTTAAAGAATGGTTTTGTTTTCGAACTACATGAACTAACCTAATATTTTTTTTTTAAATACAAAAAAAAATTAAAATTTTGAGTTGTATTAAAAACGGTTAGAAATAAACTGAAACTGACAACGGTCAAAGAAACGTGGAAAATAAGAAGATTCAAAGTTTTTTGCGGAGTGGGTTTATTTTCGACCAACACGAAGTAGCTCAATTAAAGGATTCTTTAAATACCCCAAAAAATGTACATTTTTAGTTAGCTTAAAGATGGTGAGGGAGGAGCGGAAACCGAAGACATATTCAAAAGGGGGATGATTCTTGGTCACTCCGATCTAATGCAATAAATAGATTTTATTAAATTAAAATATCTGAAATATCATTTATTTCAAAAACGTATATAAAATCGTGAGAACTTAATACATTCTAAGGATTTTACAGAGGGGTATTCTCAAACAACTGTAACTAAACTAATGAATAAAAAATTTGTATTCAAAACAATAATAACATTTTTTGAATTATATCACGAACGATCAGAGATGAATGAACAGCAAACCAATGTTAAGGAGCTTGCAGAGCAGTACTGTTGTGGACAAAGTCAAAATAACCCAGTAGATTAATTTAAATTTGAATAAATAATTTAATTTTGATTTATCTTGTAAACGGTGAAAAATGGGCGACAATTGAAAAAAGCTTCACAGTTTGATAAAGATCCTCGACCACCCACAATTAACAGATTAAAGTAGATATACGTGAAAGCGACAACTTTTTCAGGATATTCCATTGTGGGATGATCATCGCGCACCCCGAATTAGTATATCAGAATGAGTTTTAAAATAAAAATTTGGAGTTGTCTTGAAAACGGCAAGATACGCGAAAACTGAAAAAATGTTCAGGGTTTTATATAAAGGGTGGTCCTCAGCCACTACAAATTAACGCAACAAAAAAAATTTCAAAAGGAAAAAATCAAAATTTTGAATCATCTCGAAAACCATGGGACATACAAAAAAACTTAAAAAATTAACAATAAATAAAAATTCGTATTAATATTGAAGAAACTTGACACATATTCTGATTTCCGGATATCACTGAAATATACACGAAAAACGTAAAATTTTAGAGATTTTCTAGCACACTTCCCAAAAACCCAGTTGCGTCCCTGGTTTGGACCTATACATTTTCCGAAAAAACTGGGACAGACCTGGTTTTTTCGATAATTGTCCTAATTGTGTTAAGCGAACAGCTTGAAAGTGATTAAAAGTTGTGTCAAGATTAAAGTTTATATATACGATTTGAAAGGAATGGATTTGAAAGGAATGAAAATTAAGTTTAGATTGGTTTCCAATTCACTCGGATTGAGGGAAAGTTTGTTTCCGATTGGATTGTGATTCATTCGGTTTGCTTTTGGATTCACACTTATCCATTCGGACTGATGTCAGATTTATCGGATTTAATTCAAAAAGTCCCATTCATTTGAGAGAATTGGGGGCACGGATTGAAAAATGGATTCCGGATGCGTTCGTGTTGAATTTGGTGATGATGCAAGGACGAATAAGGATTATTTTGAATTGATTTTAATTATTCCAAATTGTAAAAAAAAATTCATAAATACTTACAAACTATCTCAAATGACAAAAACACGCGCGCGCGAGCGCGCAATCGGTCTCGTTAGGTAGGAAAACGTAACATATTCTTTTATAATATTTTCGCTCTTCTTACGAAGCAGTTAAAAGTGAGTCAAATGTTTCAGGTGCTGTATATCAAAGCTTCTTTTCTGCAGTCCATTGTACAATCATCCAACATTCGCGTCCTACCGATAGGTTTAAAAGAGACGTGAAGCAATTTCCCCTGCATCTATATTTAACCTCCGATCTAATGAAATATGCTTTTCCGATATTCCAATCTTGTCGAAGAAAAATTTGTTTCTTTACTGTAGCACTCACTTCATCCTGCAAGCACAATAATGAAGAAATTGTGCCGACACGTGCATGAGTCAAAAAATGAGTTATTTTGTTCACAAGAATGTTAATAACGCAGCCTGAAGGTGCTGGGTGAATAATATCGAGATTCTGAGCAAACTACTAGCAATATATTTAAGAAACAATAAAGCACTCGCATTTATTATACTTATTAGCCAAACTTGTATTATTAAATTACTTATTTACGCAGTCATCGCTTTCCTATCCAATTCCATTTAATTCTTTTCAGAGGTAAGAGAGGTTCAGAGGTTCAATTTTAGGGTAAATAGGGAATTTTTCCTACAAAACTCTGATTTTTTCCAAAGAAAGTAAATGCAACGCGTTCACAGGAAAAAACCGATTTTATTAAACTAGAAGACAATCACGCACTCAACGCGGGCAGTTGTTATTTTTTTATCTGATTTTGTTTTTAATATTAAGTACAAAATTAATATTAATTCACAATTTTTGTATTTCACGGTACTTTTATTTAAAATAATAGCAAGGCAAAGACAACATTTTTCATAATTGATGAAAATTTATATTTAAAATTTAGAATTAATATATATATATATATAATTAATTAAAAATTTATCATAAGGACAACCGCAAGATTTCGCCGGGAGCGGGTGCTAATCTGGAAAATTGCACCCGCTTCCAGCGAAATCGCGGTAAATATTTCAGCCACAACCACGTCTCACAACCGTGAGATAGGTGGTTACAGTCTGTAAAGGAATCAATACGATGATCCACCAAAAGCCTCGTGCACCCTAAGAAGACGGAGAGACCCTAGGACAACCACCTTCTGCATTTTTCCCTTTTTAGGCCATTAGCAAGTGAAAGCTTGGCACCTCCAAGACCGCCGATGATAAGGACGATCAATTATGAGAATATTCAAGGTACAATCGTTGCAACTCCCTTATAAAGCCTCGATACCTCTCTTTCTTTTCATTTTCCTTGGTTATGATGTTTTCGTCAGCTGGTGCCGAAAATTTGATAACAAACATGGTTCGCTTCTCTAAGTCAAGAAGAACCATTTCAGGCCTCGAGTGAGCAACAGAAACAATTGTCGAGAATATAAAGTTCCAGCACATGCGGCACTTCCCATTCTCGACAATTGACTCAATTTCCCTAGGAGCA
>NC_046661.1:106585671-106605086 GCF_010883055.1 Belonocnema kinseyi | reverse complement strand
ATGCATTCGTCTTTTGGTCTTATGATCAGCCGTTGGTTTTGTTTTACGGTTCGCATCGGCCAAAGTTCTCGCTGCATTATACACACAATAATTGATAGCCCATAGGTGGGATTCTCCCGAAAATTGTCCACGAAGCTCGTCATCTATTTCAGCCAGATCTTTAGGCTTGAGAGAAACCTTGGTGTTGATGTTTCTCCGAGTCGTAAAGCATCGCTCTTCATCTATTGGATGCCTGTCCGTGGTTGGTCTTAGTTTCGCCTCTCTTTCTTTGTTGCCGGCTTGTTCTAGCTGTGGTAGAGTAGGCGTTCCGCTTACATAGCCCCTTTGACGGAGTAGCTCAGCATGGTTTCGCAGACGTTGCTGCGAAAAGTGCGATAGCTCCGGGTGTTTCTCGCACCACAGAGCATGCAGCCGTGCCATGTAACTTCGTTCAGGGGCCACACTCGCATCGTAGCACTCTAGCAAGTCGTGATTCAGTCGCTTCGTCCACCCAAAGGTCAAGAGATCCTGCCGATCCATCGCATTAAATCCATTTTCATTGGCTCCCCCAGCTCTAGATTGGTCGGCATTGTTGGCCGGCCCATTGTCGGGAGCCCCGCGCGTTCTGTTGTTTTGAACCGCACTTACTACAACCATGTTTGGTGTTGTCATTGTTGTTCTCAAGAGAAGGTAGGGAAAGGGGTTCGTCCATCCTTGTAGAGCCCCGCATGCAAGGATAAGCCCTTGTTATTCTGAGAGGTCGCCCGGTATCCCAAAGTCACCATTCTAGACACATCACCCAGGTGCCATTCTGCTTTCGGCACGGTTTTCACACCTCAGCTTGGGGGTTAATTCCTTCGGGACCACCCCTGGACAATTGTCCGCGACTGCCTATTTATTTTTGTAACCATTTGAATTCGCATGATTTTTATTAAAAATAACATATCATATAATAGCCCTCCAATTGTTCAGTTATTTAAAATATTCGTGAAAATGTGACAATTTTTTATAAAAGCTGTCCACAATTGTTCAAAGATTTTAAATCTTGATTAAATTAAAATGTTTTTTGCTAAAAAATGCCAAATTTTGACGTAAAAGTATACAAAACTTATATCTATATTTTAGATCCTTGACATATATTGATTATTTAATGAGGCTGTTAATTTCCAGCAAAAAATTAACAAAGTCCATAATTTTTTAAGCTTACCAAGGTTATTATTTTTAACTAAGATCATTGGACATAAATCTGACGAACGTTGTTAAAACATATAATTTCAAATTAAACAAACCAATATAACCTAAAGTTGTTAAAAATTTGTAAATATTCTCAGAAATTTATTTCTTTTAATTAAGAATACCAATAATTTCCGACATTTAAAAATGCTAAAAAAACTGAATAACGTGAATTTTTTGAAGATTTTTAATTTTGAAAATCTAATATTTTTGATCGAAAGTACGGATTTCCGACGTGAGACGCTAATATGACTTAAAATTTTTGAAAATTCTAAGTCTCCGTTCAAACTCTTCGAATTTACATTAAAATTATTTTTAAAAATATTAAACTTGAGCGATAAACATTAACATAAAACATGTATAATATTTTCAATATATTATCAGACAGTTTAAAAGTTTTAAATTAAACGAACAGGAGTATTTAGAAAGCAAAAAATGTTATCAACTCGTGTCAGCAATTAGAAAGCCAATCAGTTAATCAACTACAATGATTGCCAGAAGTTCTAAACATAATGTTACAAAACTTTTTAGACGCAGGAAAATAAAATAAAAATTAATAGCAGCTTGAAAACGAAAAAGGAACGAAATGGGTAAAAATTGACAAAATTCTCAAATCTAGGGATTACAAAAAATTTGCAAAAAAATAGAGGAAAGATAGATAAAAAGGGAATAAGGGACTCACTTCGAGCCCAACTTTTTTACTTAAAAAAAAATTCATCTACTTTAATCTAGTTCAATGTTTATTATTTATCTCGTCCTTCCACACCTTTTATGTTTTTTAGATTTTTATTCCTTTTCGCTTTTTCTATAGTTTTTATGCAACTATATAATTCTGAATCTCAATCCTGATTTCTCATTAGAATAGTACAAATATTATATTTTTTACAAATTTTCTATTCAAAGCTGGATGCTGGATTATAAATAACTAAATTGATTGTGAAATACTCACAGAAAACAGTTCCTGAATATGGAAGACTAGCCTCAAGACTTACCTGAAACAAAATAAGAAAATAATAAATAGAGTAAATTCTCTGAATTTGTGCTTTCAGCCAATAATAATTTCAGAGAGCGGAAGGTTCTTAGTGCCTTTTCCTCATATTTCAAGCAGCTTAATGCGATGCAGGTGGCATCTACACCCACGACAGCAAATAAAATTGGTGATTGTAGCGAAATGGAAATTTCTCTCTGACGATTGATAAATACTTATTGAAAACTAACAAGTAAGAAAGCATCTTATTTGTGCAATATTTTGCCAGAAACTTTTCAGTCATCTAATCGGTAATCTAAAAATAACATGAGACGATTTATGGGGGGGGGGGGGGGGGGGGGGGGGGGGGGCAGTGGCTTAATAAAATCTTACTATTTCTTATGAATTAACAAAGCAGTTTAACTTTCAACATAATAGTTGAATTTTCAACCGAGAAGAGGTTTTAATTTCAAATAAAAAACAGTTGAGTTACACCAAAAATGTTGATGTTTTAACAAAATACTGGCATTTTTTACCGACAGATATTAAAGTGTATTTCCGATAAAGAAAACTAAAATAACTAGTGATATAAAATGATGGTTGCCTATAATTTTCTAGGACTTTTAAAAATCTCCAATTTATCTTCAAACATTATTTCGTCTTTCAAGCCGTTTAGCTCAAAGTTTTAATTTTCTATTTTTGTCATAGTACTTTCGATAAATCAAACCAAAACGTTAAGTTCTATCAAAAAATAGTTCAAATGTATTTACACGACGTTTCAAAAACTATGATTTCTTTATGAAACTTTTTCCAATATGGTGTATGGTATGGCTGAAAAGTTAAATTTTTTCTGTTTCATTTCCTTTAAATGAAAGCAAAATATTAAGTTTCATAAAAAAATAATTCAAGGAAAAATTAAAGCTATTCTATAAAGCTATAATTCTTCTTTCAAATTTTTTCGCGTATCTGTCATCCTCTAGCGTGGAAATGAAATATTCGACTTTTGGATAACATTTTCAATGAATAAAACCATAACCGTTGGTGGCGAAATTCTGTTTAACGAAATCTTTCTTTCTTGTAGTATCAAAAAAACGTGTGCAGAAGCTGGATTTGTTTCGTTCGCTTTTTCGAGATTTCTTCTATTTACGGACGGACGAAAGGATGTGGATCGATTGAAAATCTGAAGTGTGAAATTTCGGACAATATCCTAATACTTTTTAAATCATAAATGGTAAGAATGTAAAAATATCAATTTTAAAACAAAAATGAAATAATTTTTTTCACCATGAAATTGTGAAATTTTCATAAAAAAAGGAATCTTCAACAAAGTATTGTAAACTGTACTAGACAACATTTTTGTCATCGCTATTAGAAGTGTTCAAAAACGCTGAAATAAACGATATCCACGAAAATCCCAAAACTTTCACCCCCTACCCCTCGGTCAATCATTATCCGAATGACAAAATTTTCCCTCCATAAACTGCTATCCAATAGTACAACACTATGCCTAAGTTTAACCTAGATCGGATAACTCTGACTCGTTGAGTGGGTCCGTTGAGAAATAACGCCCCATTTACATTATGAATGTTCAACCAAAAAAATTAAATTTCATGAAAGAGATTCAACTTTTGACCAAGGAGATACATTTCTAAACTAAAAAGATTAATTTTTAACTATAAATTTAACATAACTTTTCAACCAAATTGTAGAAATTTCTACCAAATTGTTGACTTTTCGAGCGGCAAACATGAATTTTTGACAAAACAGTTTAATTCTTAAGAACTGAGTTAATTACTAACCGAAATCTATGATTTGATTACCACACAGTTGGTCATCGGGCGCGGCTCACTTCGCAAGCAGGTTTAAGCGCGCCTACGCCCCGCGACTGTTGGTTCTTGCATTTCGCGCTCGAGAATATATTGACCTCACGCCTCGCGCTCAATAATGTATTTCTTCCACATTTATGCGCAGGCTTTTTAAAATTAAAGGTCAAAGCATCTAAAGCTGTAATATGGCTATTGTGAAATCCCACTTGTTAAAGCTCTTTCAGCTCTAGCGAACACATGCTCATCACGTCTATATAAATGGTTCGCCTTTTTAAGTGCTACGAACAGTCGTACATACAATTTTCCAATCTTGAAAAAAGGGGTTTTAAAAATTTTTAAAAAGCTTTAACTTGTTAAATATTGATCCAACATAGCTGACTAACGATCTGGATCTGCAATTTTTGGCATTAAGAAAGTGTAAGTAGAGCCAATGTTATAGATTAATTTTTTTAAAAAGCTAGCGTGCTTACAGAGTGAGATACATTCATACATACATACATACATGCATACAGACATCCTACAAACAGGCATTAATACGTGCGTATATACAGGCATACATACAGGCATACATGGAAAATATAAAGCCTTACATACGGACAGACATCTTCGTAAAAACCTGTTTTCAACGTAAATTTTCAATCAGTTGTTTAAATTTTAAATCAACAAGATTAATTTTCGATAAAAAAATACTTTTTTATATAACAATACATGAATTTTTCAATAATATGTTGAATTTTCTATCAAATTGTTTAATATTTGAGTTTAAAATACGAACTTTCTACAAACCTATGTATATAATTTAGAACTCGAAAATGTGAAACTTTGACGACAAAGTTAAATTTTAACCCGAAGAGCTTAATTTCTTACCAGACAGCAGTTGCATCTTGAACAAAATGAGATAAAATTTCTGCAGAAAAAGATGAATTTTTAAACAAAACAAAGTTTCTATCAAACTATGGATTTTTCAAGTTAAGACGACGAATTTCCCACAAATCAAATAAGTTAAATTTTGACGTCGAAAATGCTAAGATTTAACAATAAAGTTAATTTTTAATCCAACCATAATAACTCTTAACCAGAAAGTTGCATTTTTAAACAAAAAAAGATAACATTTCTGCATAAAGAAGCAAATTTTCAAACCACACGAGTAACAAAACTCCAATCAAATTGTTGACATTTCAAAACAAAATGGTTAAATTTTCAAATTTACTATTTGAGTTTGCATTTGAGTGGAAACACGAGAAAACGTAGAAAGAATGTGAGGCCGGCGATAAATAAATAGGAGTTTTGACCATTTATAGCCTAACAATGATAGTAATAAACATTGCAGTTTATTTTTAATACTTTAAAATATTATGTTATGAAACTGAAATCTTATTAAGAAAATAAAGTTAATTTTCCATTGCACACTTGTTAATTCCGAACTACACACGTGTAAATGCGGACTAAATAAATTTAAAAATTGCACTTTTGCAAACATAAATATTAATTATTATTAAGACATTTTATTGTTTGACTTTATGAAATCTTACGGAAATTTGAGGGGTGCGGGGTGATGTAGGAGCGAATCTCACGGTATCTTACATAGTAAGATAACATTTTCCCAAAATTTAATGTACGAGTTACTACAGAGAGCACTATATTACGTTAAAAAATAGCAGTTTACAATGAATTCTCTTTAAAATTTGATTTGTAATAATTCGCAGACTTAAAAATTATATAAAATGGTTTTGACCACGTACCTCGCCCCACTCCCCACGTAATTTATAAATACCTACTCAGAAGACTTCTAAGATTTTTCGCTAATTCCCTTCAAGAGCAGTATTTTACTGAATTGGAGGATTTTACATTTCTTTGGTTGTGTGAAAGAATTATCTAATGAGGTAAATAATTTTAAAAAAAGGTTCATTAAAACAAATTGTTTTAATTTAAAAACAAAGTCAATAAAACTTTTGATGGTAGTTGTAACACAGATAAAGTAATTGTAAATATAAAATAGGTTTATATTTTACAGGATAAAGCTTTTTAAGCGGATACGTGTCACAAAACGCTCTCCTTTGACAGATATGGGTCGAACCGATACCTTTACCCTCTTTGAAATATGAATTTCGCATATCTCGTACAATCTCCTGCACGCTTTGAATACAATTTAGTGTATAACCGCATGTGAGGTACACAAAAAGCTGGATAAACCACAATCTGAATCTGACGTTCCTCCATTTTTCTCTTGCCAGAGTAATCAAAATGGAATTATTTTCTGGAAGAAAATTGAAGAAAATATAAACTCTTTGCCTATTTCGGTTTTAACGGGAGGCGCATGAACATTCTCCAAATTCTACTTACCTTAATTTATTTGACAAAAACAAATTATTTTAATTTTTGTTACTTCTCTCCGAATTGCAGTTTATACATTTGTTCATATTTTGCCATAAAGTTGGGTAGGATTGTTGAATCAGTCTTTTGTTTAAATGTGGGCGATTGCAGTTTGAGTAATTCATACCTGCAAATCATAGTCAAGTACTGCGAAAAAGTTTTATATACAAATCTTTTTCTACAGATATTGAATATCTTGTTTAATTATTTAATGATATGCATGAAACATTGTTTTCTAGTGTATTTTGATACGCTGATTACAGCGCTCGATTGTACATTTATCTCGCGCTACGAGCTCGGTCTTTATATTTCCGCACATTCTTGCGCAAACCTTTTAAAATAAAGACACAAAACATCCACCACTGTAATTGTACGATTGTGAATTCTCTTTTGTTAAAAGAGCTAATAGCTAGAGAGTTTGAGCGCACCTACGGCGCGCGACTGGTGGCTATCGCACTCCGCGCTTGGTATTTGCATTTCTCCCGCATTCGTGCAAAGACCTTTTAAAATCGCAGGTCAACGGACCAACAAGTGTAATTTTGTGAGTGTGAAATCTCTTTTGTTAAACCTCTTTCGGCTTAAACGAATACATTCTCATTACATATCTCGTACTTCGCAAACGATTTTACCCAAAATGTCAACTTTTCTACATTATACACAACACTTTTATATCAAACATAATACATTTTTTATGTAACTCTGCTTGGAATTGCCTATTTGAATATTGCAAAATAAAGCGCAAATTGTATCTATCATGATTATTTTAATATTTGTTTCTTATTTTTCTTTAAATTGTATTCTAAGCTGCGCTGAAACATGTATCATTTCAATAAATTTATATAATCACAATTCATAATTTGCATAAACATTAATTCAGGTTAATTATTATTTCCTTGTTTTTATAATTTTGTTTACTTTTCATCTTTTGTTTTACGATTAAAGAAAAAATATTTTGCATCTGCATATGGTATAATACAGGAACCTATAATGATTATAATTAATTTATAGATCCTTGTAGGCGAACAAATTTTGTCTGTTAATTTTAGTTCGTACTTATGTCGTTTTTTCAAAAAAATTGATAACATTTATTTTTAATCTTACGTTTCACGACTAAAGCAAAAACTACGTGTGCTATTAAAAAATAGCCCTTTCTTCGATAAACAAGTTTTGTCTAATTTTTTTGTAGCTTGTATCGTCGGTCCAACAATTTTTATTTTTTCATTATTAATGTTGTTCTTTACGACTAAAAACAAAAACTACGCATCCCATCGAAATGTCATTTATTACAAATTTTTAAGTCTTTCCAGGGCGCGTAATTTTAGCTTATTCATTTTTTCGTGTTTTGCATAGTTTGACCAAAAAATGGAATTTTTTGATTTTTCATTATTTTTAGTACGATTAAATTTGGAATTTTCAACATTTGGACCAAATTAGAAAGGTTGTTATCATAATCTGTCAAGTCTTTTAAAAATTAACGTTTTTCTTCTCTTGAATTCTTTTTATATCATTATTTGTTTGGCCTAAAATGTTCATTTTAGTTTGTTTTTTTTTTATTTTGAAAATGCTCCAACTCTAATAATTCTTTTTATAGGAAAAAGTCATGGAGATAAATTGTTTAAATTTCTTAGTACTACAAATAACCGTACATAGAATTTTTAAATCTTGAAAAAATGTGATTTCAAACATTTTTGGTACGATCAAATTTTGATTTTTCAACTTTTCGACCAAATTAAAAAAGTTGTTATTACAATCTTGTAAGACTTTCAAAGATCAACATTTTTATTTTCTTGACTTTTTTTTCATATCGTGCCTTGTTTGGCTTAAAATGTTCATTTTATTTATTTATTTTGAAAATACTCTAATTCTGATTATTTTCTTTTTATAGGAAAAAGTCAAAATGATAAACTGTTTGAGTTCTTGAGTACTATGAATAACCGTAGATAGAATTTTGAACTTCCGAAAAAATGTGGTTTCAAAAATTTTGAAAATGCGGTCACTTTTTAAATGTTGATCCAAAATAGCTGGTATACGAACTTGTTCTTTTTGCTTAGGCGTTAAAGAAGTGTGCCAAGCAGAATCCAATCTGATCAATTTTTCGAAAGTTATCGTGCCTACAGATTAGAGACTACAGACTAGAGAGTATAGACTAAAGACAGACGGACAGACAAACGGACAGACAGACGGACAGACAGACGGACAGACAGACGGACAGACAGACAGACAAGCACCTTCGTAAAAACCAAGTGAAATTTTACAAAAAACCAATACCGTCTCATTAGGATGAGAATGTAAAAAACACCGTATTGTAGGTGACTAGAACAAATAAGTCGGCCAATACTAGATCTAAATTATATTTGACCCCATATCCAATATACAAAACATGCATTTTCAGTTGATCGTACTCGAACTCGGAAAAATCTACCTTTTAGTTATAATTGACCCCATCTTCATTGTTTTCAAACAACAATCCGTGCATAGTTGGCTATACCATAACATGACGATATATTTTGGTATACTTGTTACTGATATGGTCATGAACACACTACTTTTAGTGCAACCATTTTAGCGTAATTGTAACTTTTAGTTTTAATTATAAGAAGAAATAAAAAAAACTTATATTAGTTGCCTTATTATTGGTTGTGAATTTATATGTAGCGGAGACATTCCTACAGTACGTAATGAGATCTATACACCCAGAAAAATGTTTATTTGAATCATACAAACATTTGTTCGACCCTCCGTAAAATATATAATTTATTTGATTCAAATAAAATTGGGTAATGTTAAACAATAGTATCCTTGACTGAAATAAATTTTCTTTTATTTATATATTTTTCTGAATAGAGTAGGTGATCTTGAATGGAAAATACTAATGTATTTATTGTAATAATTTAATTAACAGAAAAATTAATTGTTGTAAGTATATTTGTGATTTGATTAATGATATTTACTGCAGGTTGGTTTTCAGTATAGATAGCTCTCGCTTAAAATAATTTGCATGAATACAACATATAAAAATAGAACAAAAGAGAAGACAGAACCATGAAAAAATAGAAATAACACAATAGGCCTAAAAATGCATTTTTCAGATTATTATGCTTTGAAAACTGTTCTTCGTAATAAGCAAAACTTTTTTGTCTGATAAAATTATTCCAAATAAGTTCAGTGAAAGGTTTTAAATAAAATACAATTTTGTTAAATAAAAAAGTAAAAAACGCTAGTAACTCTTAAGAGGAAAACAAGAATGTGCGAGAAAATGAACATTTCAAAACAATTACGTGGGACAAACAGTACTTCAGAAAACAGAAGTTGCGAAAAATTCTTATTCGATCAAATAAATTTCAGTTGAATAAACATTACAGAAAGCAGAGGCTAGGCAATATTCGTGCCTTTCGTTTTGCTTCAGATATGGTTTATTTAACTAAAAGAAAATGCATAACTTAAATGCATCAACTCGTTTTCTTCTTTTCAAATGGCAAGTTGCTTTCAACTGGGAATTTTCGCTCAATTGCATTTTTTGTCTAAGCAGTACCACAATGTTGGCAATGCCGGAACAACATAATACCAGATACGGCTTATCCGAGTGCTGATAGAGCCAGGAGGATCTGAGGTAAGCGCGGTCGCAGTAGGCTTACCGCGGCTTACGGGAAGGAGTCGTTTCATGAATTGGGTCTCCGCACTCAAAAGAGGAAATTGGAGAGCGGAAAAACATTTCCTCGGATTAAAAAATATTGCTCGGTTCGACCAAAAGTGAAAGCTTTGAAAAATGACCCGCCAAGATTGCCAACAAGGAAGGATTGCTTTTTTTTTTAAATTCTCCCTTGATGAACATCAAAAAATTGATGTTTACTGAATTTATTCATAATTATGAATTATACTTTCCAGATGTATCCAAAATTATAATTTTCAATCTAAAATACTTCTTTATTTTCTTTATTGTGCATACTAAGCTCGGATGTCGAAAATCTCAGAATTTCGAGTAGAGCATATCCGTAAAAATGTTGTCTTTCTTACAAACCACAGTGCAAGCGCAGATTTGATGTTTGTTTGACGCTTTTGAATTTTTTCCTAGTGGGCGCGAAACTGTTGCGTTAAGTCCACTCCAAGCGACACTGACTAAACGATCTTTGCTAATAAATCCACACTTGGCTCTGTCGCGATTGGATGCACTGCCGCCGACGCATAATTCCATAAAAGTTAGGTCCACGAAGCCAAGCGTATAAGTCATGTCTATGTGGACTGCTCTATACCTGGTTTAGAACTTCTTGGTTTTCCCTGATCAGCGAATCATCCGCATTAATCCGAGGCGATCCCCAAGAAGGGATTGCTTAACCCATTTCGAGGCGTCCTAACGATAGGATGCTAACGTATATGATCGACTAGATGAAACTTAACCAAAAATATAAACAATAGAAAGCTGACCTAGGAAGTAAGCGCTAAACATTTTTAGCTCGTGGAAATTAAGCTAGATGAAGCTAGAAGTTGGCCAAAACTAAAAGATGCTCGCTCGCTCCATCAAATCATGAAAGCCCTGTCTGAGTCTCATGATTTTATGGAGCGAGCGAGCACCTTTTCGTTTTGGCCAACTTCTAGCTTAACCTTGTTTAATTCCGCGAGCAAGACTTTTTAGCACTAACTTCTCTGTTAGCGTTTTATTGTTTATATTTTTGGTTATGTACAGTCAAGTCGTGTCGCGTGCGTCGGCAACCTTCCATTAGGACGCCTCGATCTGTTTGAAATAAGACGTGAATTCCCAATGTAAATATTTTTAGCAGGAAATCTGCTATGTTCGCACTTTTAAAACTAGAAAATGAAGTTTAGCTTTGAATGATTTAAGGACAATTTAAATATTCTTAGTGGTTCACGATTTATTGTAAAGGCTCAATGGGCCATAATGTGTTTTACATTTCAACTTTAGATGGCTATATGCTTAAGGAAAATGCAGGAAATTTTACAAGCGTTTTAAAAATGTACTTGGAAATCTCGTATTATTTGTTAATAGGATTTTGCTATGTTTTGTGTCCTACTTTTCTATGCAATGTTATATAATTGTCTTTAAATAGAAGACAGTTCCTCAAGAACAAATTCCCCTTTTCCTTTTCTTCTCAAATATAAATCTAATGTGCGCTTCGTCTCCTTGTGATTGCGTTAATCGCGTTACAGTTTTACTTGAAATAAAAAGCCCTTAAGACCTACGTCATAAACGTTCCATTAACGGTCTCTACAAAAGGCTAAGTACGCAAGTAGAAAAAAACATAATGGGCGAGACCATGACGTATTCTGAAGTAGTCATTGTAGTGATCTCTTTAGAGCTTCTAGATTGTTGAGAGTAGTGGAAATGATAATTATAATAATTAAACTTATAATAAAGTGAGAATTAAAAGTGTAAGAACTAAAATTATATTTTAAAAAATCTTCACGTATGAAAAAAACTTCGCTATTCAGGTTAAGAAACAATTTTGTTTGTTAGATAAAAAAATTAGATTGATAGTTTAGAGAAATAAAAAATGATATGCAAGAATTTGGTGAACTCTAATTAGATAATTAAAGAGGTTTGAAATGCAATCTTCACAATTGGGGTAGCAAGAGCTTTCGGCACCCACTCGTCCCCAGTGTTTGTTCCACCTGTTGTTATATTATAAATTTTGCTCGGAAAATTATATTTGAATTCATAGCTCTTAAATGTAGGTCGTCATAGGTAATTTAATTATAGGGAATTATATTACGTGCTCGTAACTACGAGTAATTTGATGTTCACGTATGCTTAACCAAATTCCATTACGAATTAATATGTGCATTTTGGAAATGTTAATTTGACGAAAATAATATTGTCAATTACTAGACGCTCGAAATATTAATTGTGATAATTTTTTGGAAAACTATTCAAATATACATTAAGCTTCTCTTACATTTTTTAACATTCATTTTTCGAAACTCTGTACATTTTTGAATTACGAATCTTGGAAATGTTTCAAAGAATATTTTGAGCACTTAACTTAAAAAAAAAACTAAAATTCTCATTGTTCGAACTGAGACGTAACAAACTTTACATTGATAGTTTTTTGTGTTGTTATAAAATTATAAAAACTATCAATATATGAAAAATCTAAAAGAATTTAAAAATTTCTTCTTAACACATTCTTTTTTCTTAAGTTTTGCCAGAAAAGCGGTAAATTCCTATCTAATAAAATGAGCGGGACGATATTCTCGAGGTAGGGATATAAAAAAGCTTGCACTCATTGTTGTTGGATATTCGGTTCGATGCATAATGCGTGAATACGACTTTAATGGAATGTTTTCATTTGTACACTGAAACATCTTTTGTTAAAATTAATGAAAAAGATTAATTAAAATTTAGTATAATATTGTTCCAAAATAGGGAAAACCGAGGTTTTATTACACTTGTTCGTATAACTGAAGCGAAGTTTAATATTATTATATTAGTGTTCAAAACACGAAGACGACAAAGTGATATTCTAAATTCGAAATATTAGGAATTTTCATTTCAATAATTAACACTATGAAAAAATAATATTCTCTTTACTGAGTTTTCGAAAAATAATTTGAATAAGAAAAATACTGAATATCATAATGGAGGGGCAGAGGGAGAAGGAGGCTATCGGGGTACTGATAGGCGAGATCAGAGGGTTAAGGAAGAACGTACGGGGGCTATGGAGCAGATGAAAAGTATAAGGGAGGACCTGAGAGTAAGAGATAAGAGATGGAGAAAGGAAGTAAAGGAGCTGAGGGGAAAAGTAGAAGGATTGCAGAGGGAGTTGGAGTCGGCAAGGAAAGAAAAAGAGCATAAAATAAAGGAGATGGAAGAAGATATTAGGATGTGGAAGGAAAGGGCGGAAAAAAGGCTGGAGAAGGTGGAGGGCAAGTCGGGAATGGAAGCAGTGGACAGGAGGGAGGGTAGGAAACAAGGTATTTGGGAGAAAGTGGAGATCATGATAGAAGAAAAAGTGGGAGAGCGTAGAAATAAAAAGGAGGAGAGAGCGGATAGGGAAAGGATAAGAGCAATGCAGTTGAAAATGGAGAGAAAAGAGAAGGCAGATAGGAGAAATAATATAGTGATAAGAGGATTGAAGCTCAAGAGCGGGGAAGAAAGGGACGGGGTGGAAGCGCTGCTACACAGCATAGGGTGGTTTAAAGGTAAGGTAGGGAAATTTAGGATGGAGGGGAGAAAGGACAATGAAGTGGCGGTGAAAGAATTGGAGAGCTGGGAAGAAAAATGGGGGTAATGCGTAACAAAAATAGGATAAAGGACAATAAGGTTTTTATTGATCAAGATTTGACGAGGAAAAAAGGAATGGTCAGAGAATGCTAAATGACAGGGCTAGGAAGGAGAGGAGCGAAGGGAGAGCAGTAAAGGTAGGGTATTGAAAAGTAAAAATAGACGAGAAAATGTGGGTATGTGACGAGGAGAAGGAGGTCTTGAAGGAAGTACACGGGAATTTGTTTTGTGGGAAATAGTGGGGTGAGAGTGAAGCAGGGTTAAGGAATGATAAAGGTGTTGTATTGGAACGTAACAGGGGTAAAGAAGAAAGATGAGGATTTCTAGAGGTATATTCAGGAATTTTATGTGATTGGACTGGTAGAGACGTGAGTAGAGAGAAAGGAATGGATTGGAGTAGAGCGAAAGTTGCCAAGTGGGTATAGGTGGAGGCTACAGGAGGCGGTCAAAGTAAAAAGGAAAGGAAGGGCTAGTGGGTTTATTATAACAGGGATTAGGGAAAGATTAGAGGAAGAAGTTCATAGAGAGGGAGAGGGGGAGGGTGTGCAAATGAGGGCTGTAAAGATAGGAGGGGTGATGTATAAGTTTCTAACTGTGTACAATAAAAATACAATGGAAAGGATTAAAGAAAGGGTAGAAAACTTACTAGGAGAGAGATGAGAGTATGTTGGTGATGGGGGAAGACTTTATTCCGAGAATTGGGCGGGAAGGGGGCCTGTACCAGGAAGGGGAGAGCTTTGAAAGAAAATCGAAGGATAAAATAATAAATGAAGAGGGGGAGATTCTAAGGGACTGGATGGAGGATAGAGGGTGGGCGGCGGCGAATAGTATGGTAAAAGGGGACACAGAGGGAAAATACGCGTATGTGAATGAGAGAGAGGGGTTTGCTTCGCTAATGATGAGTGTCTTATTTTACATAGTGAAGGTGTGGGTTGGAAGGTAAGTGAGGAGGTAAATAGGGTGCAGGAGAGGTATGTAAAGTGGATACTAGGGTTAGCAAGGAATTCGCCGAATTATATTGTCAGGAGGGAGACAAGAAGAACGAGTTTAGGGATAATAACAGGGAGTCGAGCGTGTAAATATGAGGAGAAATTTTTGGAAGAGGGGGGAAGTAAATTGGTTAAGGGGTGTTGGTGGGAGAAGGAGAACAGAAGTAGTGGTACAAAGATGGAGGTGGAGATGCGAGGCGAGGCGCAGCGAGGAAGGTTAGACTATAAGAGCGAGCGGATTAGTTATAAGATGTGGATGGATAGTTTTTGTAACATGTAGTTGTGAGCAAATTTAAAAAAAAATGGAAGTGTAAGCATTCAATTTTTTAAGGCCAGCAGGCCGAAAAATAAACATTTATCTATCGATTTATCTCTATAGTCGTTTGAGATTCTCATATGCTTTTAATAGCTACTTCGAAAGATGTTTTCACTCTTTCGAATAAAATGTATTACTATCCTTTTAACCTTGCTTGTCAACTTTGATATAGTAAAATATCAGTTCTCACTAGTTCTGTAAGAGATAATGCAACATCCCTTTCATTTCTTCAAACAAAGAAAACAAACATAAAATTATTTTTGCTGGCTGAAAACCACAATATTAATTTTCGATATACAAACCATGTTTTCTATATTTTGGAACCATATTATACTGAATTCATATTATTTTTCATCAATTATTCTATCAAAAAGTCTCTCAGTGTACTTTTGAATATTCTAGAATTTTCGTAAATCGCTATTTCCAAATGAAGAATTTTCATTCTTAAAATTTATTTCTAAAATAGAAAATGTATATGTTGAATGATTCCTGATTAGCACTGGTAACAATTGCATTCCTAACTTTTTATCACATGTTAAAAATGATTCAATATTTTCTGCAACATCAATTTAATAAATTATAATGTCCAAATAAGGAATTTTACATTATGGTAATATTTTCTTTCTGAATGTTTCTGATCATTATTGACAAAAGAGGAAATTTTAATTGTAAGTGTTTCTTTATATTAGGAAATACTTCTGCCCCTAGCATTTTGTCACCCCACTATAATTTTTAAATGCTAGGACAGTTTCCAAGGGATACGAAAAAATAAAATTATGGAAAAAAACTGAGAATTCTGTTAATTGAAGGCAGGTATACATTGTACGTAGTAGTAAGAAGAAAATGATTATTATCGATTTTGATTCTTTATTTGAAAAAATTAACTTAAAGAAAATATTTTTAGAAATGGTTTTAATTTTAAATGATTTTCTAACAGTTTGTAAAAAAATCTTGATTTTAAATGATGCAAAAAATATAAAAAGAAATACAAATAAGTTTGAGAGGCATTTACAAGTTTTGAAAATATACCAAAATAATAATAAAAAGAAATGTTCAAGAAATTTGAAACAATGAGAATTTTTGACAATTTATAAATAAAATTGTGAAGTTTCCGAAATCTCTATGAACGTTTTTAAATATTTATTGTTTCTTAAGATACCTGGAAATATTTAAAGCGATTATTTTAAAAATGATTTTAGAGAGATTTGAAACGACTATCAAAAATATTGTTCTAGCTTTTCTTTTATATTATTTCATATTTTATATAATATGAACCACAACATTTTTGTATTAACATCAATTTTATAGTGAAATTAATTTTTATACTTTAATTTCAAAATTTGTTGAGAAAAAAATAATAATCGCGTCCGCAAGGCGTTTGTTTATTTTCTAATACTCAGTGATAAAAAGATACTATGTGTGGTTTCACTTGGTAATAATATGAAAGAAAATGCATGAAAAACATGCATCTTCGTTAAACGATACAATGTGAAATTTACGACAGAAAATGAGAAAAGTAGACAGAAAATGAGAAAAGTGCTCTCGCGAATTCCCGATTTTCACGGAAGTATCACGAACGTCAATGTTCGATACTTGAGGATGGATGCGCCGACTGTCGGGAGAAAAAGAAAAAAAGATATAACAGAGTGTAAGGATATAATGCGAGAAAAAGAGACAGTGGAAAATAGTGAAAGGATATTTCCAATACATATATTTATAGCATGGTGGTTTTGAGGCGAATGCGATCTGAACATTTTTCCAGATACACGTACAAATGGTTGGAAAAGATATGAAAATTTTATCGAGTGTAAATTCACGCGACCCATATTCTTTCCGGTCATTAATCTTTCTGAAGAAAAGTGCACCATCGTTACGCAATTTAAGATCATAGTGCCGTATTCCTTGGAACAAAAAGTCGCATTATCAGTGAAACTAATTCGTCTAGATAATCTGAATTAATTTTTTTTAGCGGAAACTGTCATTGAACTTGAATTTATTGAACTATATATTTCTTCAATGCACTTGAAAAAATAGTTTGTTTAAATTTTCATGCATTTGTTTTATAAACTTGCCCCTGGAATTAGCAATTAGTTTGGTGTTTCAAGAAATTAAAAATTATGTTTCGTTTTTACATATATTTCATACATAAAAATGAAAAATAAAGCCTACAAGTATTTTTAATCTGGAAGCAACACCTTTACTAATTAAATTAAATAATAGAACATGATTTTTTTATAAATATAAATAGTGGCTAAAATTTTAATTTTAATCTCAAATGCAAACTTTTTTTTAATAAAAAATTAGCAGAAAATTAAAAAATGTCTTAGAAATTTCAATAATTTTTCATTTTTTTGAATATTGAATGCGGATCAATTTTGTAAGCTCTAAAATAAAATTGCAAGAAAAAACTTTGCTGTCTTACTCTCGGGTGATCCAAAAAGAAATCATAGTTTAAAAATGAATAATTACTTTTTTTAACTGTATGTGTCGTTCAATATTTGAAACGATTGTTGAAGAGTTCAATGTAAATTGGTTTTCTTTTTAAGAAGTATTCTACATTATGCGCTCTAAAAAGCTTGAGGCTTCATATTTAAATTCGATTTTTTGTTATTTATTACCTAAATGAAAACAATGTGAAACTTTCTGATTTCAATAAAAATATCTTTTTGTCTCTTTTTCAAGTAAAGATGTTCAAAAAGTCGTTCAGCATCATAATTAATCCGATTATAATAAAAAATGGAAATATTTAGTTCAAGATTCAACCTAATATACATCAGGAAATAAGTTAATGTTAACAATAACAGTACTGGTTTTATATTCAACTATCTCTTCGTCTAAAAATCTGAGATATGTAGTCCATTATTTTTCATACATTTAGCTGTTCGTATTCTACATTAAATATGATAAAAAATTTAAACAGTAAACAGTTTATCTCAATTATTATAGTTTAGTAAAAAAAATTACCCATTATACTTTTATAAAAATTTCATAACAATCAGTAAATTTAATGATAATTATTAAATATACATTTCAATATATTTTTCAAATTTTTTGTTTCATTTATAATATTTGTTTTTAGGGATAGAGCATATGTTATTTTTATAATTTGTTGTTATTCTCAATCATCTACATGACTGTCGAATACACAAGATTTCATTCAGTAGTTATAAAGATATTTATAATGACTTATTAATCGACAATATTTAGTAATTTTCCATGATAAATATAATTCTTATACAAATTTTCAGCATTTTCCATTAGGCGAAAATATTTTTCTGTGATTAAGCATTGCAAAGAATTATTGATTTATATATGAACAATTAATAACAATTAAGTTAAATCTTGAATTAAATATTTTCGTTAATTGAATGTGCATTCAGTCATGAAGATGACCAATGAGTTCAATTAACCTGAGTGAAAAATAATTTTTACTTTATTTTCATAAAGTTTGAACATTGTAGGCTCAAAAGATTTAATTCTAGCGTCAAAGTAGGGTCTTGAGTTATAAAAAAGCAGGCTCTAGAGATTCAACGTAGCTTCAGAAAGGTGTCACAGCATCAAAGTAGGCTCTGGCGTTTTATTCTCTAAGAGTTGAAAGTTTAAAACGGGGGCTATAAGTTTAAAAAGCGTCAAAGCAGGTTCTAATAAGATTTGAATTCTAATTCGATTTGAATTTTTTAAAAATAAAGTTGATTAAATTTCAAATAAATTTTTGAGAGCCGATTAAAAGGTTTTTTGATAATTTGTTATCAAACCACAAATCTTATATTTAAAATAAAAATAAAAATATTTGCAAGTGCTTACATCTACGCAAAACACCATGCTATCTTTTTCTATTTGATGAGTAAAAGTATTACTTCAAAGTTAAAAATAATTTAAGTCTTTATTTTTACATCTTCATCACAGAAGGGATTAGATTTGTGTAAAATTTGACCATCCCAGTTTTGGTAAAACGTCCACGTTTTGAGACCCCCTTAATCCGAAAAACAGTTTTTTACGAATGTGTCTGCCTGTATATATGTCTGTCTGTATGTCTCTCTGTGCGAGCGATAACTTTTGAAAAAATTAATCTATTAGATTAGCCTTTGGTACACTCGTTTAGTCTCCTAAAATAAAGGTCAAGTTTGTTAGCCAGTAATATTGGATAAAAATTCAATAAGTGGGCATATTTTGAATATTTTTGAGACCACTTTTTTTTAAACTTGAAAATTCTCTCCACGATTATTTATAGTATTCAAAAATTCAAATGATTTATCCTCATTACTTTTCTGATCAAATAAAAAATTACCAGAGTCATAGCATTTACAAAATTTCAAAAAACTCGAAAATAAACATTTTAAGCCAAATAACGCACGATTTAAAAAAAGTTAAGAAAAGAAAAAGTTAGATTTTTAAATGCCACAAAATAATGGAAAATCAAAAATTACATTCATTCATGCAACAATTTCAAAGTATTTCAAAGATTCTCAAATATATAAATGGACTTTCCAAATAT
>NC_046661.1:106567619-106585571 GCF_010883055.1 Belonocnema kinseyi | reverse complement strand
GCTCAGTAGACCGTATGGGCAAAGTGGAAATCATAAAAAAACATTGGAAATGAGCAAATTCAGTTAATGGAAAAACGGCAAAAGTTGCAATAAAATGTTTAACAACAAAAATTTTTTCATAGAATTTTCATCTTGTTTTAAACGGGACAATGAATCTACGTCTGTTTTAATACCAATGTAAGTTATGAATTATAACACTATACATTTATTGGAATTATATAACATTGCAGGGATAAACTCGAGTGCGAAGCAGAAGATACGTGATGAGAATATGTTCGTTAAAGTCTAAGAAGTTTTAGAAAAAGAGAATTCACAACCAACAAATTACTGTCGTCGGTGCTTTTACCTTTAGTTTAAAAAAGTCTATGCACAAAGATCGAGCGCCTTTAAACCATTTTTTGTTTCTTTATCTTGGTACTTTCTGTCTAAAATTGGAATTGTTAATTTAGTCATTAGGTTGAAAAGAATATTTACAGTATCAAAATATTGTTTTTGAATCTTTTTTTTTTCAATTCTTTTAAAAAATTTAAGTTTCATTTGTTTCTTAATCAGTTAATTTTTATATTAGTAAATATTTACTACTGAAAAGACACAGAGATACTTTTCAGTGCTATGAACAATGAATCTAATCATTGAGTTTCTTTAGCTCACTGTACTGACCACCTTCTATTGGATATTCGTATAGTTAATTAAAATATTCAATTAGGTTCTTCTTTCGTATATCTTTACAAAGAGGACTTAATAAGACAGTTTCAAATGAATCTTTTAGTATATTGTTTTTAGAAAGAGTGTATCCTACTGACGGAAAATTTAATTAAAAATGAAAACACGTTTGAAAAGGTCTTTAACAGCGTTTATTTTCTCTTTGAGTTAATCTCATCTGCGCAAATGAAAGTTTCATGTTCTACATGCAAAATTCATATTGCAAAAGTCATATTTCTGGATTTCATATCATAAAAGCAGATTATTTAGCTTTTAATCATGATGCAATTATCGTGCGTGACTTGAGGTTCAGTGTCTCTTCTAACAACAATCGCAACCTGCTGCTACTTAATCACCACGAGTGCGTCTCCTCGTACAATATTTCGGAATACGCGGAAAACGTGGACGAATGCCAAACATGACCCAAATATGGCTAGGTCGTATGAAAATATATGTTTAACACGTTCGTGTATAAAATGTACATAGAGCATTACATACTCGAGACTATTTCTGGGAGGCTGTTTTTTTCATCACGCATTAAGTTTCCAAATAAAAAGGGGCAAGCATTGTTCCATTAAAAAATCAATCAAATATAGAAAAAATATTATATATATATATATATATAATTAAAAGTTTGCCATAAGGACAACCGCAGGATCTTGCACCCTGAGGATACGGCGCGAACCAAGGCCGACCGCCTTCTGCATTTTCCCCGCAATTATTTTAGCATATTGTTCACACACAGGGATGTTTTTCAAGCTACTAAACAGTGAAAGCTTAGCACCTTCAAGAGCGCCGATGATAAAGCAGATAAGTTTAACAGAATATTTCGGGTACAATCATCGCAACTACTTTATAAGGTCTCTATACCTCTCTTTCTTTTCATTCTTCTTGGCTATGATATTTTTGTCAGCTGGTGCCGAAATTTCGATAACGAACATGGGTCGCTTCTCGAAGTCAAGAAGAAAGAATGTCAGGCCTTAAGTGTGCAACAGAAAGAATTTTCAAGAATATAAAGTTCCAGTATATGTGGCACTTCGCAATCTCGACAATTGACTCGATTTCCCTAGGAGTATTTAGAGAAGCGATATTAAGGTTAATGTCAAAAGAATAACAGAGATGGTTACAAAGGACTCTTAGTGCCGCATTGTGCCTCTGGATGTAGGTTGTTCCCGCATGAGTTGGACAACGAGATATTATGTGTACTCAATGTTTAGGGTGTGCAAGGCACGCCCTGCAGTTATCATCGGGAATCTCTTGGCACAAAACGTAGCGACGGGATGTTAAGGTGGAAATGACACTGGCTTGGTATGCCAAAATGAAACCCCCCGGGCCAGACTTTAATCCGGGTTATCTAAGAAAAGCCAAAGTTAGCTCACACGACATTGACTGATCCTCCACATTTCTGTGGAAGATGCTGTGCATCCTCTAATGGAGGAGCTGTTCAGGGAAGTTTTTCTTTTGTACTTCCTTAATCCGGGCTTTCAGGAGTGAGTACTTGAGACAGATCAGATTTGATGCATTTTTCTCAACCCTAATACTGAAGCTAAGTCCGAGTGTTTCAGCAGCCTCCTTCGCTGCTTTGTACAGAAACGCTCCTATGCCCACTTGTTCGTGCTTCCTGACCATTGTAAGAAGAGGGTCTTTTCCATTTGTGAATCTATGTGCTGTACCCAGAATAATCCGGTTTTGAAGACATTCAAGATTCAATATTCTGCGACCACCTTGACGGCGTGAGATGTAGAATCGCGAAACAGAAGACTTAAGATGCATTTATTTGTTGATGTGTATAACCTTTTTTGTCCCGCTATCAAGTGATCTGACCTCGTTCTTCGTCCATGTTACCAATCTGAATGAATACAGTACTACCGGGGCGGCAAGCATGTTCGTTGCAAATACTTTGTTCCTCGCCGACAGTTCAAAAGACCAAATCTACCGGATCAGACGTTTGTATCTGCTTCGAAGAGTATCCTTTATGGATGTCACATCCTGAATGCGGCTCTGTGGCACGCCCAGGTATTTATAAGACTCTCCAGCACAGATGCTACGTATAGCGCTTCTATCGGCGAGCTCAGGGTCTTCAGGACTATTATTAAGTTTTCCTGACTTAACATAAACATTGGCGTATTTGCCTACTACAAATTCCATACCTATTTCCTTAGTATATCGTTCGACAATTCCTAAAGCTAGATGTAGTAGCTCTTTGTTTTTAGCATAGATCGTAAGATCGTCCATGTGAAATATATGAGTGGTCTTGTACTTTCGATCTGCAGGTTCGCTGCAAAAGTACCCGTCGGAATGGCGAAGTGCTAGAGATAGTGGCAATAATGTGAGGCAAAGGAGGAGCGGACTCATCGTGTCGCCCTGAAAGACAACTCTCTAAAAGGTGACCTTGTTAGTTGTGACACGATTTTTTCCATATGAGATAGCAAGTCTGGTTTTCCGAAGCGGCATCAATCTCTCTATGCACCTAACGATTTGCGGATGACCCTTTAAACTTTCCAAAAGATATATGATATGTCTATGGGAGGTCGAATCGAAAGCTTTTCGTTAATCAATCCAGGCCATCGATAGGTCGCGCTGGTCACGCTATCGATGAACAGGTTCTCCGACATCCTGCTACGCCTTTCTTTGACCCGCGTTGTTCATAGATTTCTTGCGACACAGGTTCAATTGTCCGAACAATTCTATCATTTAGAATAGCAGTGAATATCTTATACAGTGCGTTCAGGCAAGTGATTGGCCTGTAATTCTCCGGGTCAGCTAAATTGCCTATTTTCGGCAGGAGTATTGTGCGCTCTTCCACCAACCACTCTGGAATCGGCTCTTCCGACTTAAAATATGAGGTGAATATACGGGCCAAATGCTGATGGGTTGAAGAAAACTTCTTCCACCAGAAGGTCTTGATACAATCTGGTCCCGGTGCGGAATAGTTCTTCATCCCTCTTAATACGTTTTTCACCTCCTCGGTAGTTATTGGTGGGCCTTCTTCATCAGGTGTTATGAGGGCTTCACACAGCTCCTTGAAGCTATTTATATTATCTGAGTCTTCGTCCAGTCTATGCTGCACTTCGTAGACTTCTCTCCAAAATACTTCGACCTCCTCTGGTTTTGGCGAATGGTTGACAGTAACTGGAGAGTCTTGGAAGAGCTGAGATGGGTCAGAGAGAAACTTTTGATTTTCTCTGACCCACCTCTCTCTTCGCTATAGACTTCTCTTGGCGTCAGATAGTATCCGTAACCTCTCAAGAATATGCTGTCTGATGGTTAGCAGCCTTGACTTGTTAAGTGTGTGATAACGGGTCCGGAGTTCGCGCACGAACTTTCGAACCTTGGCGGTAAAATTCCTGCCTGATGTGCTGTAGTCAATCACACACTGGATCTGCGACGCGTACTGTATTGGACCACGCTTGGACAATTATCCGCGACTGCCTATCCATTTTTGTGACCATATTCAGCAGAAACCCTGGGTGCAGGGACCGTCTATCCGCAACCCGAGCACGCGTTCAGTAGCTTTGTCATAGGCCCTTCGGCTTGATTCTATAGGAACGAAAAAAAATATATGTCAGCAAACGAAGGAAAATATGAATTTTCAGGTAAATACATACATTCTTAACCAAATGGTTAAATTTCCAACCAAATAGTTCATTTTTTCAATTAAAAAGACGAATTTATAAGCAAAAATGGGATTTTAAATTTAAACTTAAAAAATTAATTTTAAATCAAATAAAAGCGCAGCGGGCTGTAATGAGTTAGTTCCCACCCAACTTCAGCCACAAAATCAGCGCTATAGAGAGGTTTCATTGTAGATGAATTTGAAATTAAATTTATTAATCTTCAATACAAAAAATTCAAGAAAGTAGTTCTACTTTCAACATGCTGTTGTAATCAAAAAATTTCTATCTTTTAATTCAGAAAAGTTGAAACCAATATTTGCTCGAATCAGTTCCGAAAAATTTTAAGAGAACGAAAATTTCTTTTTCCGATTGTGAAAAGAAACTAAAAACACAAATTTTCTTCTCTGCAACTCAATGAAAATATTTTGAAAAAATTATCCTCTTTCCATTCAGAAAAAAATTGATACTGAAAAATTCTGTTCTTAACCAGTATAAAAATTTTAAAAAGAAGAAAATGGTCTCTGATAGATAAAAAAATAAGTGACGTAAGTTGCATCTTTTTTACATAGTATAAATGATATAATCAAAGAAAGCCTTTTCGTTTTGAATTGTAACATTCAGAATTTAAATTTCGTATTCCTAAATTTTAACAATACCAAACTTTCCATTTGAAACGAGTCAGTTTTTAAAAATCTTCTATTTCAATATAAAAGTATTCATTCTTAAAGGATTGGAATTTGAAATTTTACAATTCTTACATTGGATCTTAAATTATTAAATTCCATCAACTCAGTCACTAAAAGCATTTACTTTCAAATATCTTTTTAATTTCTCAATTGACCTGACTTATCTTCTCAGAAAATGAGGTGCAGCGTTAAAAAAAAACGTAAAGCATATTATAATTATTAACCACCCCAACACCATGTCGGTCCACCCCAACAACGTTTCGTTCGACCCGCAAGAGTTATTTTTCCATTACTCACAAATGGACGTAGAATACCAATTTTTTAGCAACTTTAAGCACAATATAATCATCTTACCCAACAGCCTGTTCCTTCATCCGAAGAAACTATGTTTCCATTATTCTTGAAAGTGCATATAATAGCGTATTTTAAACCAATGGTACTATTTTGAAACAAAAAAGATTGAAGTTGCAAAAAAAATATATTGTTACACGGAAAGACTTTTGATATCAATACTTGATTCATTCGATATGTATAATTAAAATAAAATGTAAGCATTTAGGGATAATCGGGGTACTGCTAGAAAGATTCCTACTATGAAAAGAGATGATGATATTTCTTAATGTATTATTATAAACTTGAGCAAGCAAAAATTAGTATTCACGTTTACAAAAAGTCTTATTTACTGTAAGAAAATGGTGAGTGCGAAAAAGTGATAATGGTCAATAACAAGTTTTGTAAAACTTTTAGTCAAAGGTCAGAATTTTAAGTAACATATGTTGTAAGAAATGTAAGGAATTTTAGTATTCTCAAATAAAAATGTGTATTGAAATGAGTACCACTAGTGATATCTGTAACAGGGATTGCCATCTGATCGACTGTACTGGGCTCATGACTTGGGATTCCCCGCCAAACATCTTCAATCATGCGTGCGTTTGTAGTACAAAAACGTTCGTAACTAGTAAAATTTAAATTAATGTTTAAACTAATTTTAATTTGGAAATTTTTTATTGAAACTCTCAATGATTGACACATATAAAATAGAAGCTTTTAACACTTTTCAATTAAGTGCAATTAAATTGCAGAACCTGAACCTGCACTCTTTGATAAATTGAACTGTACAAAGATCTCTGGTTAAAAAATATGAATCCGCGCTATCGTTTTAAATTCTCTAAATTAACACTTATCCTCAACTTCAACTCGCATTAATAAAAGTGTGAAGAAATGAAACATGTCCATCTCCCAAATCAATAAAAACATTATAAAAAAAAGTTTCCTTAGAAAATATAGAGTGCAATGAATTTAGATCAATTAAAATATAAAGTTAAGACTGATTCACATAGTATTATTGATAAATCCATTTAGTCAGTTGGTTATAAAAAATAAAACATCTAATTTGTATTTTTATTCAAAAACAAATGAATATCTTTTAAATTAATTGCAAAACACAAAAAAAAATAAGTACGATCGACCCTAATGTCAAGGCAAAAATCGTCTTCACTGTTATGGTAGTTGGGTCAATTAAAAAACGATATCTTCCAAAAAACAGCAGAGATATCATCTAACTATATCCAAAAATAAGTGCATCTTCCAATTAAAAAAAAATTTTTTTTTAAATTTCCTCCCTTCCAGTTCTATAACAACCATAACAATAAAAAAAACCCTTTTAAATTCAGAAAAAATCGAAAATCAACACTTCCTCTCCTCCGACTCAATCACAATATATATTTTTTAATGATCTTCTAATTGAAAAAAAAACTAAAATGAGAAATTCTTTCTTCAAACACAATAGAAATCTTTAAAGTAAAAAAATGGCCTCTTTCAATTAACAAAAAAACCATGTCACTTTCAACTCAATAAAAAATTTACAAATATAAAATGTACTGCCAATTTAACAAAAATTAGAAGTTTATTATTTCAAGGTTGATAAAAATGTTAAAAATACAGTACTTCACATTTTTTCACACAATAAAAATGTGAACCTAAAAAAGTTTCTCTCGCAATTGCAAAGAAATTAAATACCAAAATTAATTTGATTTTTCTCAATTTTGGTCCTTTCACATTAATAATTTTCAATTTTTACTTAATGTTGCAATAACAATTGTGAAGTTAAAGTTTAAATGTCTTACTCTGAAATTTTTACCATTTAAGGCTTTCTATTTCAAACGATTCAGTTTCAAATTGTTTACTTTTGAATATTTGATGTATAATTGCTCATTCAGATATTTTTTTAATTAAAAATTTTCGAACTGAATAGGTTAAAAATGTTATATTATCAAATGAAATAATATTTACAAAGGATTTTAAATACAATAAAATCGTTTAATTAATGAATGTATTAATTTAAAGTTATTTTTATATTAAAATTATTTTATAAAGTTTGAATTAGCACACTTCAATTTGCGTAATTATTGGGGCTTTTGCATTAAAAAAGTTGAATTTTTAAAGTCAAAATCTGTAAATTGTGTAATTTAAAACCGATTTAGAATCATATTGCAAAATAATTTTTGTACAATTTTTAAAACTCGAAATACAGTTTAGTTTTTAAACACATTAATTAATTTATGTTGTTTTATTTATAAATCCTTTAAATTAAAAATTACGTTTAAAAACGACGACATAAAATCAAAAAATTATCAAGTAAACGATTTTTCAATTAGCGTTGTGAAATAAATGATGTAGGAATGGAAACAGTTAACAACTAAACTTAACATTAAAAAAAAGTTGAAATCTAATTTATTTTTAATTCAAATATATTATGTGATATCATACTTGTGATATTCCGAATGATTTGATAGATGGTTCTTCTAAAAATTTGTGAATTTCCTGGTAAATAAATAAATTCACTATAATACTCATTTCTCGGCTTTTTCCGGTTTAAAAAAATTCTCGGACATTTCCCGGTTTTTCGTCCAGCGGCTATCCCACAAATGATAAGTTAACAAAGCTTCAAATATAGATTATTGGGAAGATAAAATTCAGTAAATGATAGTTCTACATCTGCTCTAAGAGTAAGTAAAATATTGAAAACGTAAAGTTACGTTGAAAATTCAGAATATGGAGGTTCACGTTACCATATTTATTATTTTATTTCAATTACTTTAAATAATAAATAATTATTTTTTCATCTTAATTTTGAAGGGAAATGTTCAAAATTGTTGTCTGATATAATTGCATATTTTTCAGGAGGTTCGAACAGAATTTCTTCCCGAATATATTTTACTGAAAATATGAATATGTTAAATTTGCTCCGAATATTAAGCAATTATTAAAAAAGTAAAAATAAATTTATAACAAAGAAAGAGGAATCTCATTTTTCTTGTAGGCTCAATTAGGTTAGAGTTCAATATACTAAAGGCATTTTTTGTTAAGAGTTGGATTTTTTTAGTGATAATCATAACTTTCCAAAAAGCTTATACCATTAGGGAATTTGTTGTTTTTCTATAAAGTTACATTTATAAATTAAGTAACATTATTTGACTTTATATATAAAATATTTTTGTGTTCCTACACAGTCATATATTTATAAGGACTAAGAAAAAGATTATTCATAATTAACTCGCGTAATTGTTTCATTCATATTATAGTGGTCTAGAAAGTATCCTTATTTTTTTCTTCTAAAATGGCTCGATGCCTAAAAATTGTTCCTTTTCGTGTAAAATGTCCATTGTATATTAACAGAATTAAACAAAATTTAGGTATCCCTTAAGCCCATAATTTGCAAAACATTGCTTACGTTATTTTTGTTTCCGCTGTTAATGGTTTCTTTACATTGGAATAGAAAAAGGATAAAATGCATATGTACTCCAGTAAAATTATAAATTAATAGTTGAAATTAAAAAAGCAATTTTGTGCAAAAATTGACTTGAGAGATCCCTAAATACTATGTTTTATAAATAATGACAATATTCAGGAGAGATTTTGACACCAAAAGGAAAAATTGGTAGGGAAGAAATTTGAGAAAAAAGATTTTTTTGGACCACGCTTCATTTATTCATATTTTTTACCACTTTTAATAAACTCAGTCAACTACCATTTAACCATTTACGAATGGATAACGAAAGTTTTTTGTAAGTATTATGTAATACTTTTTAAGGGATGTAAGGTCAGAATTGCTTTCAAGAATTTGATATTTAATACTTAAGTGGCTCATTATTCAGGAAAATTATACCTTGGGAAAATCTATAGATATCTGGCAACATCCTAGAATTGTCAGGGAATTTTTTTCCAGAATTTGAGTAGACGCCCTGAGATAATTCTGAGCACAATATTTTTTAATATTTGTATTGTTATCTTTCAACATATTAAATATATAAAGAATATACCGATTATTAATATAAATCACCGCGATTCTTTCTCAAATGAGCTAATAATGACTTTTACATTTTATAAAATAAAAAAACCTGAACCTCCAGAACTGTCGCTTAATACATGAAAATATGTTTTTTCAATTATTCTGTCTGTCTGTTAGTCTGTAGGTGTTTATTTTGTTAGCACGATAACTTTCGAAAAAGTTTACAGCTTGGATTGGGCTTTGGTATATTTTTGAGTGTCTTAAACTAAAGGTCAAGTTCTTTAGCCATCCATTTTGGATAAAAAATCAACAAGTGAGCGCATTGAAAACATTTTTGAGACAACTTTTTTTCAAGATTCAAACATTCTCTCTACTTATATATACAGTATTCAAAAATGACGAACAATTTATCCTAATTGTGACTTGAAACTTCAAGCACATGCAAAATACGGAAAAAGACGATAAGACAGAAATTGTGCATTTGAAAAAGATGTATAAATTTGTTAAGAATCGCATTTAAATAGGGTGCGTAGTTTTTATTTAAAACCTGAAAAACATAATAATAAAGAGTAAAAAATAAAATAAAACCCGCCTACTGCGTGGGAAAATTCTCATCGCAACTTTCGTCTTTTAATTTCTTGTTTCTCTCGTGTGTGAGTTTTCAAAATAATTAATTTTTGTATGCTTAATAAAATGGCAAATCAGAAATTGTACTTTTTCATTCAACAATTTCACAGCATTTGAAAGATTCCGAAATTTCTAAATGTATTTTCAATATGTGTATGTGTCTGTGGGTGTGTGTAATAAATAGATAATTAAGTCTGGAGCACTTGCAATTTTCGACTTAGCACTATAAGTTTCTCACAAGTAGTGATACGTTTCTCTCATTTAGTATATAAGGACCGAGAGAGTCAAGAATCTCAGCGAAACGCGTGCGATTTATAGATATAAGACAGGTTTATATATGCGGATAGGTAGTAGTTAAATCTTCGTAAATAAACCAACTGTAGCCAGCGAGCGACCATCCGAGCGTATATACACATATATATTAAGAAGTATATGAAGTTCATGTAATAGTGTGCGTTTGTACACTTCTCTCCGTATTTCTTTTTGCCATGCGCCAACGTGAAACACATCACGTGACCCCCATTTTTCGTATAGTGGTTTAGAAAGATTGCAAGGCGTTCGTAACGAAATGTTCAACATTCTGTTTCATTTCTTTCAAAGCACTATACTAATTTGCAAAATTCGAATCCATTACAAAATTTAATACAGAGACTTAGAAATACTGTAATTTTTTTATGTAAGAGTCTAAAATTCGTACGATGTATTCTAATCAAAGATATAAGTCTGCATTTTCATAGTCACTATTCGACTTTTTCTAACCGAACCTCGATTATCCCTAAATTCGTACACTTTATTTGAATTATGGATATGCGATAAAAGAAATATTAATATCCAAAGTCTCTCCGTGTAGAAAAAAGTTACATTTTCATCCAGAAAAGTGTCAGTGTTACTACAACAATTTTTTTTCTATCAAGAAATATAACTGTTATGCGCAATTTTTAATCCAAAAGGACGAATTTCCTATCCCAAAAGACGAACCTCAAACAAAAATGTTAAATATTCAACAAAATTATTAAGTTTTGAATAAAGTAATTACATTGTTTTAATAGTGTAATTTTTAAGAAACTAATAAATGTAATTTAGGGTATTCCGTTAAAAAAGTTTATAATTTAAAAGTTTTAAAATTTGACATGAGGCAAAAAAAGACACTTTCAAAAAAATAGTCGAATGTTCAACCAGAACAGTTGAAATTTCATCAACCAAAAAAATCAAATTTCTACAAAAATAGATGATTCTTTAAATAATACAGACAAATTATCAATGAAGTAGTTGAAGTTGTAACGTAGCAGAAAGAGTTCTTAGTGAAGAGAGAATAACAATTTAAGCTATTGTATACATTTTTAAACCAAAAAGGCGAGTTTTTTTTAAAACAGTTATATTTTTAACAGAAAAATATGAATTTTCTACAGAACTGATAAATTTTACTAATAAAATTAATATTTATAAGACAATTTCAAGTCACAACCAATTAGATGAATGATAATTCAAAAATATTAATTAAAGAATTAATTTTTAACGAAAAAAAGAAACTAATGTTCAAAAAATATTAAAATTTTTAACCAAATAAATATATCTTCAAAAAATAAAATTAATTCTTAACAAGATAGTTTAACCTTCAACCAATCAGTGGAATATTCAATCAAGTAGATTGATTTCCTAGCAAAAAGAAGGAATGAACCAAAAATACATGAATTTTCTATCTAATTCTTGAGTTTTCGAATTAAAGTAATAAATTTAACCAATACTAGAAAAGTTAAGTAAAGTAAAAAAACTAATTTGTAACCAAAAAAGAACCCATTTGAAGCAAAATGGTTAAATTTTAAACAAAAAAGACGAATATTTAACTATAAAATTATTATTTTAGAACAAAGTATTTCTACCTTCAACCATGAAGTTGAATTTTCAACCCAAAAAGATGAATCGTCAATTCAAAATGTAATACAGTTAAATTCTGAATTAATAACGATCAATTTTTAACAAAAATTACAAAAGTTGACGTTTGAATTAAAATTAATTAACCTTCAGCGAAAAATAGTTCGATTTTTCGATTGGATTCTAATGATTCAGTTCACATGTAAGTGAAATAGAGGAATTCCTTCGAAAAAAGGGTAAATATGGTAATAGGGGAAGGAGTGTGAATTCTGTAGTTAGATGTTCTTTTTGTAAAATAAATCATTTTTATTTGTATCAATTACGTACAAAAAATATTATTTACATTTATATTATTAATGTGTGATGTTACATTCTACGTTAACCGCAGCTGCGGTCTATGTGGAGGGTGGGCTTTAAATCTATAACTTCAAGAGTTCTGCTCTGATTGACTTAAAATTTTGCCACAATATTTTCAAAATATTTTAGAACAAAAAAACAAAAAATTTGTTGCAAGTGATTATCCCCTATTCCCCCCTTAACTATGGCGGGCCAGAGGTGAGCAAATTAATTATATCATTAATAAAGATCATACAACAAATTTCCAAGATGGTATTTCCAAGTGAAATAAAGAAATTGAATGTTGAGATATAAGTGAGGCGAGAAGATAGAAAAAGTAATTCTCAAATAAAATTGCATTAGGTATAATGTAGGTTACCTGCGAGAATGGACTCATAATTTAATTATTACATTTATATTTATTTTATTTTTTCAAAATGACTGAAAGTCAATTCAATTGACTCTAAATTTATTTATTTTTGAAATTTGTCTAGTACTTTAAATGAATGGAGGCTACCTATACTACAGAATGACATTTTTTTGACAAAGATATGCTATCTTCTCACCGCGCTCCTATAGTAAATTAAAATTCACATTGTTTCATTAGGAAATAATATGCTGCTGCAAGTTCTTTCATAATCTCAATAAATTGCAGCATTAATTTTTTTCATTTCTGGTCGACTGCAATGGAATGAGATGCTTGTGATAAGCGAAAAGGAAACCATAACACCCTTCGCCATATTTGTATAAATTTAAATAACGAGTAATAATGTAAATGTTATAAATATTCAAACATATCTATTTATTAAGCGACCGAGTCAAAGTAGCAAAAATATTATTTATTAATTAAAAAAAAAATTATTTCAATATCACTTCCCTAATTGCAAGTTGGGGAAACAATACACGGCAAGTTTTCTGCTACCTCCAGGACTTGACGAAAAAAATGAAGTTCTTCATTCATAGTTCTCCCCTAGTGGAAAAATCTTCTTGCTGTCTGATGTCAGATCTGGCCCAGTTCTGACATAAACATTTTTCAGTGTCAATGAACCAAATTTTTTTTTTAATTTTTGAAAAATTGTCAGGATTTCTAAGATTATAAAAAATAAGAAATTCACATTGTTCTAAATAATGTTTTTTCTCTTATTTTCTTGGCCATCTAATCTGGCCTAGATCTCGGATTCTTCCGCAATTCATTAAATAAAAATTTATGTGTGTTAATTAGCCAAATTTTGTTCATCCTTTTAGTAAAACTGTCAAGATATCTAAAATTATACAAAATAAGAAATTAACACTATAAAAATAATTTTTTTTTTGTTTTTTCTTGACAGTATAATCTGGCCCAGATCAGGGACTAGTTCACAATCCATTCCATTACAATTTTTTAGTATCAATCAGCTTACTCTTTTCACCATTTTCGGAAAACTGTCAGCGTGTTTCTGATTATACAAAATAAAAAATTAACACTATTAAAAATCGATTTTTTTCTGAAAAATTATATTTTATGTAAATCTTGATCATTGTAAACCATTCAAAAATGCCTAAAAATAAAATGTTACACGAAGAAAACTTAATCAAAATAGGCACACAAAAAAATGTTCATGAAAATTTAAAAAAAACAATGATGAGAATAATGTTGAAAATAAATTCTTGATAATAAAAATTGTTTGCAAAGAATGTTTTGAAACAAAAATTTTTGAATAAAAATTGCTTGAAAAAAAAGTTTGAAAAAAATTGTTTTCAAAAAAATTAATCAATTTAAATTAATTACTTAAAAATGATTTTATTTATGTTCCCGTTAATAGTTAATTTATTTGGCATATATTTGATGTACAATAACCAAAAAAAATTAATTAGGAAAAAGAGTTAATGTGTTTTTTCTAAACTTTTTCGAGTTGTGGCTTATGAAGATGGTTTTTTCATTGACTTTCAATTCTGTAGGCATAGAGTAGTGGTTAAGACTCCTGACTGCTAGGGCAGGCGATACATTCAGGTATAGATGTAGGTTCGAAACGCCGTAGCGTAAGAAATTTTGTTTTTAATATAATGTTCAAAAATGTACTATATATATTCATTCTAATCAAAACCAATCAACATTTATAGACACAATTTTCGAAATCAATTATTATTTATTTCATTACATCTTTAGAGCATAGCAATATCGGGTGCTAAAATTGAACAAAACGTTTGAAATTTACACTTTTGTAATTATACTGGTGTGCAGTGCTGCGCTAGTAGAGCAAGCCAGTAGTGCGGAGCGTTACAAGCCAGTCGAATGCCAATGTGAATTCACTGACTGACACATTAACTGACACTGAATTCCAGTCTAAGTACCACTGAATGGAAACCCTAACTCTCGCCTGGATATTCTTGATTTCAAATGGCTGGGTAAGAAGGTTAGGTGGTAGAAGATTTATACAAATGTAAGTTAAAATCATTTTGCCGTTTTGGATGTAAAATTCAATAATTTTGTTTAAAATTCATGTATTTTTTTCATAACTCGTATTTTCTTTATAGAAAATTGATCTTTTTGGTCGAACATTCATACTATTGGTTGAGAAGTGAACGGCTTTGTTGCAAATTAATTTTTTTCAAATATTTTTGTTGAAAAATTTTTTGTAGTTAAAAATTATTTTTTTTGTTTTGGTAAAAAGGATTTTTTGTTTGTCTCTCAATTTAATCATTCTATGTTTAATTAATTCATTATTCTGTATATTGGGCAAACTTAAAATTCATATTTTTGGATGAAAATTTTATATTTTTAATGAAAACTAAATTTTTTGTTTGAAATTTCAACTATTTAATAGAAAACTTATGTATTTTATTTTAAAAAAATATATTTTTGTGTCGAAAATTATTTTTGTAATTTGAAAGTTTACCTTTTTGATTGACAATTTCACAATCATATCAAAAATCCACCTTTCTTGATGCTTAGAGACTTCACTGTTTTGTTTGAAATTCATTATACAGTGAACAAAAGTCACCTTTCTTTGTTGAAAGTAAACTTCTTTCATTCAAATTCAACTATCCTTTAAAAATTGGAATTTTTGTCCTATGAATTCAAATATTTCATTGATTATAAAAAACATTCCAGTGTTGAAATGTTGTCACAGGCTTATACTGCCCAACATGTCGAAGGCATTTTTAGTTAGAGTTGGATTTTTTATTTGATCATTTTTGCACGGGGCTGTCCCGATATATATCATCAGTCACGGACGCATTTTTATAATGCAATCAAGTGATCTGATGAGATCAGCTTGCACAGACATATTGGACAAAGCCTAGTTTTACCCCATCATTTACGTACTGGGTTAAAGTCAAGTACACGATGGGGGGACCTACAGCTTAAGGTGGGTTCCGAGCCACCAGAACCTCGGTAAAGGTACATTGAAAAATGTCTAGAGGTACCGGCTCAGGGATCTAACCCCGGACCTCTGAGGTGAAGTCCGAGTATCTAACCAACTGAGCCACCGAGGCTCAATTGATTGATTGATTATTATTATTATTATTATTATTGATTTTTTTATCAAACTTTTTGCTTGAAAATTCTAATTCTGAAAGTTATAATATTCAAATACATTGAAAATTCCTTGAGCGCAAACTCGGATACATATATGATACCGGAATAAAATTAATACAATTGCGATCAATTAGTGAAATGAATTATAATCATAAGTTGTTTAATATGTCGCATGCCAAGAATAAAAAATTGTAATATTGTAAACTGTTATGTAGACTTACTACCATGGTGCACTGTCTGTTTCATATTATTATTACTAGCATTGAATGGTTGATCAACTAAGGAGAGTATTCATTGAATAACTAATAATCGTGTTTTATTGATCCAGAAAAATTTAATAAAACTGGATAACTCGGTTTCTCTGAAGACTTCGACGACATGCGGAGTGAATCGAATCGAATGCGAGCAGCTCGCGAGCGAATGTCACGGTTTCCACGCTGACTGACACTGACTTACACTGAATAACGTCTATTGCCACATGCTTTTAAAAAAGGTGAAAATCATATGATTACCGCAGTGCCTAGCCCCTCGCCTCAGATTAGACCGTCTGATCTGCGCAAGATCAGATTCTAGACGGTCTAGTCTGGGGCTGGCCAATGCCAGAAAATTTTTCCACTGGGATCCATAGGAATGACAACTTTCTCAAAGGATTCAAAAACACTCTTCAAAAATTTCATTGAAAACATGTCTTCTTTTTCCACATTGTAGTTAACAACCATTAAAAGTGACATATTTGTTCTTAAAACAAAAACGAAATTTTTTTATGAGATTTGAGTTACCAGAAAAAATAGCTCAGAGCAAGTGAATTTATACCTGTATAGCGATAATGTCTAACATATTTTCGCCCTGCCTAAACTATCTTGAAATATAAAAAATCTTAAAAAATCGATTTTTCAATATTTAGCTAGAGTTAAATCAATTTTTTTTACTACTTAACCGTTAGGGCATAATTTTGGTTTGAACTTTAAATGTAGAAATTATAAAAGAAAAAATTTTAGTATCCCTTAATAACAAACCCGAAATACCTTAATAACAGGTTGTTTGTGTCTTAAGTGAAAAATTTATTTACAAATAAGGATGTAGAAAAATCTATTTACCTAAGCGTCTTTGCTATTTAATCAGAATAAAATAAAAGGTTTTCACTTAATTCAGACATAGAAACTGTTTTCATCGTTGGATGAAAAAATTCAATATTAAATTTTTCTTTTAAATAAATATCAATAAAAATTATTTTTTGAAATATATTGAATTTCGATTCCCATAACAAGATTTTCATCATCTGATTTTATGGTCTAGAATCTGCTGCTAGGTGAATGTATATAATAATGCATATCACCTTTATTTTTTAGAAGATTTCCAATTCTTTTCGAAAGTTTAATAAAAATCACCTTTGTCAAAGTAGTCATTTTCTTTATTAATATATGGAAAGTCTTTTCAATTCCATGTAAAATGAGTTTTAAAATTGGTTTTTGAGTTATCTAACAACATTTGTAACCTTGTTCATACCATTTCATAATTTCCAGTAATGGAATTGATTAGGACTGCAATATATGAAGTCTTTTTTCTTATGAATCTCTTACACTTTGTATACTGTAAAGTTTAATATAGCTTTTAAAGGAATTATTTTTGTTGATCTGAATTTATCTCTATATAGGCTTCGATTATATTCCTTTTTTTGATAAAAAAACAACATATTTTTCTGCCTTTGCCTTAGCTGCACATCGTAAATTTCAATAAGTCTCAAAATTTTACAGGTGATAAATTCAGCCTAAATGCAATATTCTGATGTCAGAGAATAAAAAAACTCTACCTTCCACAGCATTTCATAAATTAAAAAAAAATACTGTAGGCTACATAATTGGCTTGGTTTTTTTTGTATATATAGCATTCGATATTTCAAATTATTTAATAGTGTCTCAATTTATACAAAAATGAAGGTCGTCAAGGGCACTCTACTTGTTACATTTATCATTTTCATTAATTTTAAATGTAAGTATGATATATCCCAATATGAAGTAACGTCGCAATGAAACTACTAAATCTAACGATAAAATAATATAAATATGAAAATTACGCAACACGCCTGAATATACAAATTATTATCTGCCATAAATAAATCTTAATGTAATCTAAATCTGTTTTGGCAATATATTATTAATCAAGATTCGTGTCGAATGAAGGATGAAATTCGAAAAAGAAATTATTTTGGATAAATTGCGAAATCTAACGAAAAACTATTAAGAATGTTAAAATTATGTTATAATAACGAATAAAAAAATTGTGCTATTAATCTTAATATTTTAA
>NC_046661.1:106556831-106567519 GCF_010883055.1 Belonocnema kinseyi | reverse complement strand
CGTGGACAAGGGTGGAACTTTGCTATACACCCACTCCACCCCGAAACTGTCCACGTGGTATACTACCTTGATCAAAAGGTTCCCGGAATTTATTTCTAAAATTAAAAATATAAGTTTTTTCTTGAATATTGATGTGGTCCCCTTCAAAGTAATTCCCATCGACTGCCACTGCCACGCACTTATGCCAGCGCTTGATCCAGCTCTTAAAACATTTTTGATACTTAATTTTCGGTATGCCCATCAGTGCCGTTTTCGATTTTTGTATTATCTCCGATCGGCTGCTAAATCGCGTTCCGCTTAGTGGTTTTTTCAGTCGATCGAACAAAAAAAAGTCACAGGGAGCTAAATATGGCGAATTTGATGGCTGCGGAATTGTGTTAGTTGAGTTTTTGACGAAAAACTCACGGATAATGATGGCATTGTGCGACAAAACATACGTTGTTTCAAAATTAAATCCATTGCAAAAATCGAAATTCCCAAAAAAAAACAGATACACTTAAAATTGCGCTACATTTACAAATGTCAAGCTAGAAAGCTGAAATTTGCAGGGAATATTGTTAAAAGGTGTGATAACCTACAGAAACGAAAAAAATGTGAATCGGACAGCAAGGGGCGTCACACGGTGATGATTCCGGGAACTTTTTGATCAAGGTGGTATGGATGGCCCCATATGCTTACAGCAGGGTGGTCCAACATTTTTTTTTTATATTTATGGCGACAACGCAGAAATTTGTTCCAATCCATACAAAAATAAATGCAATATTATCACAATCGAGTTGAAACTCCACATTTCTCTTTATAATTAGCCATAGAATACGAATGTAATATGACTTTTCAAATATCAACACCATAAATCTGTTTATGAAGTCCCAAAAAGCCCCTATAAGTGAAAAAATGGGTTTTGCAAGTTTGTAGCGCTAATAATGCCTTTTTTGCGGTTTCTTACATGAAAATTGTTTAATTTTCAAGTATAGGAAAGTGATAGTTCATCAATATTAAGAAGAGTGATTGTTTGAAAAAATTTTTATTATTGTTTATATTATTCTTTTAGAAAAATGCTACGAAATTGCAGTTTAAAAAATTCACTTTTAGTCAAATTTTCAATTAAGATAAGTTATGTAATTAATTTGAGTCAAGAAAAGTAATTGTTTTAACAGTTTATTATTATTATTAATAATATCATATTTCAATTACGCTAGAAAGATGCGTTTCTTTTATTTCTGGCTTTTGGTTAGAAAAATTATTGTTGAAACAATTAATTATAATTGTTAATAATATTCTTTTTGCTTCATTGGTAGAATGTTGCGGTTTTTTCTGAAATTGTCAACTGTTGGTCTATTTTTCATGAGGCGTGACTTAATAATTATTTGAATTCAGCAAAAATAATTGTTTAAGCAAATTAATATTGTTTATTACTATCTTCATCCATATCAACACCTGATAGTTGCGGTTTACTGGAAATTTTTACGTTTTTGTTCTTTTTTTCAATTAGTGAGGTAACAAATAATGAAAGTTAACAAAAAACTTGCTTAAACAATTTAATATTGTTTTTAACTATGTTTTATTAGATAAGTGCTACGACGTGGCGGTTCTTTCTCAAATCTTCAACTTTGCATCGCCTTTTTATTTATGAAGAAATAATAAGTCACCCACAATAAAAATGATAATAATGATAATAATTCTCGCTATTACTTGCTAATAACCAAGCAGGCAAAGCAAAATTAAAGATTTTATTTTTAAAAAACCAAAACTTTGTCGCACTTATCTAAGAAAAGATAGTTATAAGCATTATTAAATTATTTAAACAACTTTTTTGTTAAGTTTTATTCATTATTACTATGCCAGTAGGTGGAAAAGGACAAAAAGATACAAATTGCGGAAAAAAGCAACTATGAGACATGGTAATAGATGAAGATAGTCATAAACAATTATTATTTGTTTAAATAATTATTTTTGCTAAATATAATGAATTATTAAGTCACGGCTAATAAGAAGAAAACAAACAGCTGAAAATTTCAGATAAAACCGCAACATTATATCAATTAAGCAAAGAGAACATTATTAACAATTATAATATATTGTTTAAACAATTATTTTTCTTAACTTGAAATATAATATTATTAATCAATTAAAAAATCAAAAAATGTATGTCACTGTTGTCAAACAGTATTTCCTCTACACTACATTTCTTTAGAATCTTTTCATTACCGACTTTATCCATTGGCGGTTGAGTGGAAACATTGTACCGAAATTGCATGCCAACCGTGTTAAATTTACTCTTATAATTTTCTTATTAGATCATGGTCCCGCTTTCGTTCATCAGAGTGAGTGCAATTAAAGAATTATATATTGCAATTATAGCTTTCTTTGTTATACTTATGCTTCTGTTAATGGATGCTACTCTTCCGATAATTTCAAAACTCTCATTTATACGCCTGGCTATCTCTACGTCGATCTTTCCGTCAGTATAACTTTGAAGATCCACATACTCATGTGCATTGGGCCGTTGTATGAAAAGATACTCATCCTTTATTTTAAACATTATAATTATTGTTTTATTTACGTTAATTCTGAGGCCCATGTTCTTGATGATATTATTTTGTCTGCTCAATTCTCTGCAAGTCTTCGATAGACACTTCCATTAAAATCTGATCACCCACGAGCGCAAACCCAAGCATCTTCACTGCCATTCATAAATATAATAAACATTCGAGAGTACATAACGTTTCCTTACATAACACCTTGTCTAATATTAAACCACTCAGTTGTGCATTTATCCTCATAATCACTTTGTCATCTCCATTTATTGTTTTTATTGCTTTCCGGAGCCACCCATTGAATTTGTAATCTTTTCGGATCATCGTATGAAATGCTTTGTCCAAATGAAGAGATACAAAGAAATATTTTTTTGTTTATCCTCAAAGTTTTTTCTGTGATCGAAAGTGTATTTCTTTTCTTCTTTCGCTTTATACTACTCCCAATAATACTCTTTTAAAATAGTATGTTTACTTTTCTGTTATATCAGATTTTGCTAAAGAAATAAAACCTTATCATTTACACTCACTGAATAGAATCATTCAATATTGACACTACCAGACGATAGTGAACGTACGCGTATCTATTTACATATTACATGCTTCTTTTTATTGTTCCTTTTGTAAATCATAGGGTTTTCAATTACTTTTAAAAGAGATTTTTTATTAATTATTCCTGGAACGCAGAAAAATCAATGATAATCAAATTCTGCACAAGTTTTTAATACGTATACATTTTATTTTCCGGTACAACAGATATCCTCGAATTTTTCCATCGTTTTTGGTCTAAATTACACATTTTATGCATTGGAAGCGAAACGTTGCAAGCAAAATGTTTGTTACTTCACATCTGATTTGAATTTTCTATACTTCTGCAATATCTTCTTTAAAAAATAACATAACGACTGAATCCTCTTATTTATTGATTGATTTCAAATCGTAGATTTCAAATTCTTTATGTCTTACGGTCCAATCGTAAATCGAAAAAATAAATGTGAGTCAAAAAAATATGTTCTTCGAATCTCAGATATTTATTTAATAGAAAAAACTAATATCAACGGTCGAAGAAAGGATTTATTTGTTTCATCAAATCATTTTACACTTATTTATTGAGTCACTTAGTAATTTTATTAAATTGGAAAGGCGTTCCACTCTCTCAACTGCTGGTACATACTCGTGTCTCGTTTTTGAAATTCGAACCCGTGGAGGGTTAGCGTCGAATTGGCGTTGGCAGGTCAATGGGTCCAACCTGTGCATGTGTTGTATATCTGCTGAGTCTTATATGACTCATGTTGATTTGGAGTTCCAAGTTTTACATAGATTTTAGATTAACTATAGTTGCGAATAGGTACTGCTGACAGTTCTTGTAGTCATTGTTGATCTACTTGAAAAACAGGAAAAGATGCTGACTGGTGATTTATGTGATATTTTCGTGCATATAAAAGTCATTATTTACTGAAAAGTAGGGGAAATAAGGTTTTATTTTTTATATATAAATAATTATTTTATATTGTAAATAAGCTCTGTATAGTTCCTTCTTAAACTTTTTTGAGTCCTACCATTGCAGGGTCAAAATAGGAACAAAGTTTTGACTCGACTAGGACCTAGCAGGTCCATAATAGTCCATAATACCTTAATCGTTTACAAATGAACCCTGTATAGATCCTGCTTACACAAACTTAAGTCCCAAAATAGCAGGTTAAAAATAGGAAAAAAATTTTGACTCGGTTAATTCCCCAGGACATAGGGGATAAGTGTTGCTAGCCAGTTCCCTATCTAGGTGCCAAGGTGGTATGTTTGATTCGTTGATAGTTCAATCGGTGTAGATGATCGCTTGCATGGCCTTATATGGACGATTGTGCAAGAATGTTTCTCTTCAAGAGTGTTCTCTTCCACAATGCTGTGCTACACTCGATTTATTTAGGCATCAAAAATATTTAGGTGAAAGATTAAAAGTTTACTGCAGGGTCATATTAAGCTTTTAGTCTACATTAGCAGATCTGCTTCTTATGTCTTAGAGTGCACATGGAACAAAGGCATACATTTCATATAAATCTCAATGTGATGAATGGTGAAGTGAATTCTTCTTGGAAATAACCTTAAAATGAGTGGCAAATAAGAAAATCGTGAGTATATTCATAATCTAATACGTGTACTTCAATCTAAAGAGTACAAAATGCGCTAACTAAAATATGATAAATATTTTTTACTTGTATTTGCGACACAAAGTTGTAATATATTTGTGTGCACTATGAAATAGATAATTCTATTGAACATTTTTCTTAAGAAACTAATTTTAAAATTTGGTCATTTCGCAATATGCGTTGCGCCCGATGGCCAAAATAAACATCATGTATCGCTGTATCTATACTAGCAATAAAATATGGTTAATCTCCCCATACATATAGTTGTGACATCTAATTATTTCGATTAATGCACATTTCAGCTTGACCACATTGATTTTAACTATTTTAGGCGTCGTTATCGAGATTGAGTTTCACCTAGCTCGGGCTTCGGGTGCGAAACTACCGTCAATTGTTTTTGACGCAATACTGTAAAAACAATTGAAAGAAGATGACGTTTCTCAGTACAAGTCCGAGGGAAACTATACCTTGTGTAATGTTACCATTTACACTACCAAGGTTATTTTTATTGCAGGGAAATGGTACCCTGAAATTAGTGTTAAATTCACACTTTGTTTTTTCTGTGGCCTCAACGCATTTACTTATAGATTAGATGAGACAGTAAAACTAAATTTCTGTTATATTATATTTTTCACTTGATATCGAAGCCTAGTTTCAAAATGAAATAGCATGATCGTCTTTACATACACTCAACTTCCAGTTAAGTCAAAGCCTTTGAAACGTATCCCGTATCCCCATCAATGTCTATTGGGTCGGAGAAGATGAAGGTATGAGCTTTATATGTGTGCCGTGTGTATCTGTGCTGTCACGTTATGCTAAGTTGAGAAGAAGCCAGCCCAGCCCTAAATGTAAAATATCTGGTCGGTGCGTTTTGATATATCTGATCGTTAACGTAACTGAGCTTTGAATTAACTGGAAGTTAAGTGTATATAGACCCTTTTGATTTATGAAATTTCTGACTCTATAATACTCAGCTTACTTATAATTACATAGTTTGCTTGGTATGGTCATTCGTTTTGAATATTACTTAAAAACAAAGAATTTTATTATGCCCTTATCGTAGACACCATAATATAAATTTTAATCATTCTTGAGGTTTTATCGATAATTCATATGGCTACACTTGGTATTCTGATCTCAAATTATGTAAAAACTTCTAACTTTCAACCTTTTTTTAAATGCAAATAAAATAATAAATCTATAACCGGGCTAATCTTAGTATATACAGCATAAAACTTTTCCAAATTTTCCATCATTAACCTAATTTAACAAGAATAAAGATCGTTCGTGGGACGACACATCTCAGGTTCGTCGTTTTTCTTATTTTTAAATGTATAAATATATAATAATATATACTTAGATTACTACAATATCTTACGTTTCAGGAAATTCTTATTTACAAATGTGCATTTGAATAATTTTTTATGTTGAATTCGTTCATATTTTCAATACTTTTAAAATATTTTGACATAAAAATATGCATAACAAGACTTAAATTCCTGGTATATAGAAGGTAAACTTCCAATACACTTAATATTATTTATGAAAATTATTTTCAATATATACTTTATTTTTCAAAAGTGTAGTTAGGCGCCCCAAAATGTCCTGAATTTTTTGGACGAACAGTCCAAGCCCTTTTCCAGCTCCGCTATTCTTTCGATACTCATATAGAAATTTTTTCATGGTCCTGAGTGGACCCAAGTCTGGAAAAACTAGGCCCTGGCCTGGCGATCAAGCCTGGTTCAAGCTAGAATGAAATAGGCTCGAACGCCGATCCTGATCCTGGATTGACTCTAGCTTATTATCGATTCCGCGCCATTTTATTTTTAGGAAGGCTTTTTTCCTTCTATAAAAAATGGATCAAATCTAAAATCATTCAGTTTATGCGTATCACACATCTTGTTGCCGTTTTTTTCAGTATAAACTTGATGAAATTCAAAAAATGCATCAAGAGCTTTTTCAGAAGTATTCGGTTCGCGTCGCTTCCACAATCGGATTGTTCACGATTGATGCGCTTATGTAAAATAATAAAATGTGTAAATCAATTGTTTATAACAAATAATAACTGTAAAGCTTTTAAAAATAATTCTTTTATCACAAAATAGACGTATAAAGTGAAAGTTAAAATATAATTATTTCATTATGCTTCTTGAAAATAAACTGTCAATTTTTAATGTAAATAAAAGAATATCTATTTTATTATAAATATGAATTGAAAATTAGGCCTATTATTTTGATGAAATTTACAGTTATTATTTGTATTTCTCAATGGCTCGACCTCGACTCCGGCAAAGTTCCTAAAATTTATGGCAGAATGCGTTGGATTATTTTGTGCCTTATCCAATATCCACTATTGCATACTTACGTGTGGATTTCGAAACTGAGAAAATTCATTTTAAATTATAATAAGACATTACGCTTGCGTAATTCTAACCTCTAAATAACGATCTTGTAGCATATTATATTTATGCAGGTATAAACAATTATTTTTGTAATTAAAAATGATTAAGCACGAAATGATTATGTATGTGTATTGTGATTGATTGTGTAGATGGTGATGCAGTCGACGAGGTAGGATCAAAACCTGAAGAGATACTTAATGAACCCGCAATTGAAATGCATTTTGTAAAAGGGAATAATATTATAAATCCTAAACTTCCATATTGAAACTTCGATATTGAACTAAGGTGAAGCCTGGGCCAGGCGCGGCGATCGAGCCAGGCCCTGCTCAGATTTAGCGTTTCATTCTTGCTTGACCCAGGCTTGATCACCAGGCCAGGGCCTAGTTTTGCCAGGCTTGGACCGGGTTACGCCCACGGCCAAATTTCCACACGGGTTTGGATTTTTTGATTTGATATAAACACGTCTTACTTTAGAGCATGAGGAAAATCCATTAAATACAATAATGAAACGAAAAACACAAAAAAACAAATAGTAAATAGAAATGCAAATAAAAATTTAAAAAGATTCAATTGACCCTTGTGCAGCCAACTGCGTACCCGAAAACATATCGAAGTATATTTTGTTGAATACTTTTTTTCCCACAAAAATTTGCTAAGAACCTCCCGGATCCTCGCGATTTGACCAATTTTTTTATTAAATTGTGCAGTAAAAATTTATTTTTATTTTTTGAACTAAGAAAATTTCTATTTTGAAAACAGTACCTGCATACAAAAAGAATGGATTTTATGTAATTTATCACGAAATCGAAATTTTTTCATACAAAACAGGAGTATATAAGAATAAAAAATATTTTATACTAAAAAAGATGCATTTTAATTGTTTATTTATCTAACAAAATGAATATAATAATAATAATAATAATAATGATGATCTTGATATCCCTTCCATCTTTTCGCATTCCACATAAAATGCACAAATTCAAACTATTGCCTGAGTGTACTGACTGTGCGAAGTTACACTATAGGTTACAAGTCTTACTTCTTTGCGTAAACGATACACGCTAAAAGTAACTGTTTTTCAAATTTGAAAATATGTTTCAAAGGGGCTCTAGGATGTTTCTTTGATACACAAAAAGTATAGTGATCTTTCTTTTTGTTTACTTTTCAACTTAACACATCTGAACTTATCAAAATGAAGAAATTCACGGTACAGCTGTTCGCTTTTTATATCTGACTTAGGATTTTTAAGTTCATTGTAAATAATTTAAACGTGAATTTTTAACTTGGGTTATATTTAAAGTTTTGAATAAGTGCGAGAAACTTCATAAAGTATTTTTTGAATTTTATTTATTTAAAGTATAAGGTTGTTTTTAATTTTTACATTTTTCCTGATAGAGATATCTATGTGTCTCCTTTATAGTCTGCAGATTGTAAAATAATTGGCAAAATTTCTTAACTAGGTAATAAATCTAACAATAAAGGCAAATCCTAAAGTTAAATATAAACAGTCATCCACTTCCACTCTCTGTTATAAATTTAAAAAAACTTAAAGCTATATAATCGGATGGTTGTTGGGTTGTAGAACAGTAAATTTGGCCAGTTCTCTATCAATATCTCAGATTAGAAAAAATGACTATCATTCCTGACATCCTACTTCTTTCGTTCGTAGTTTTTGTCAGGTTTAATTGTGAGTATAATAATATAATATATCCTCATGCTAATAAACGAACTTCACTTTTGCAAGTTTTCATTTTAAAGATATTGAGTCTGAATTTTCAAATTCTTTAATACATTTAATGCTAACTGAAATTAAATCTTCTCCGCGTTAAAAAATAAATTTTTTCAAGTACATATAAAGTGCTTTTATTGTTTGGTTTTCCACAACATGCATGATCAAATTCATTAAAAGTCGAGCAGGATATCTCATCGACAAAATAATTTATTCATGCACGATTGTATAGAAATTTTTTACGTTATTTCCTCCCTGAAATTAGCATTTACACTTTATTTAACATCTAGATCTACCTTATTTAATTTCCTTAATAAAGAATAATTGTACAATTTAAGCACTTAAAATAAAAATAATTCTACAATATCAATCATTTAATATATAATTTTAGTCCTTTACAACTTTACAAGCATTTTCTTTTGCAATCGAAAAAAATCTTGTTGCCTTATTTCCTCCAAAAATTAAAATATTTCGTCACTGCGAGAGTCTGCAATTTTAAATATATAGAAACTGCCTAACTTTAATTTAATTCGCCGAGACATAAAACTCAATTTTTTATAATGGTACTCAGGCGCAGAGCTCTCGAAATCGGCGGAAAGTGCATCTGTCAATGGACCACTCAAAGAGCCTGATAGTCCAGAGGAAGAATTTATTTTTTCATCAACTTCTAGGAGACTTAGATCCTCTAATTCTAATCAACATTATATATCATACTCAACCTAGTTTTCCATTGCTCTCGAATGGACGTAGAATAAGAAATTTTTATGAAAATTTCGGAAAAAATAATCAACATCCTCAGCACACTGTTCATTCACAACAAGAAATTGTGTTTCCATTACTCCCTAATCGACGTAGAATACCGAATTTTGATGAGCACTTCATACAAAATAATTCACCTGCCACAGACCAAAAAAAATCTTAATGTATAGAAAATTTACTTGATTCAAAGGAATGATCATACTGAATCCCCCTTATAAAATAGTTCATCAAAACCAAAGAATGGTTTCATCTCGATCAAAAGTGTCAAATTATTGTAAAAAATTAATATTTATTGAGGTCGGTAAGGTATTAGCTGATGGAAGGAAAGTTACAACACTAAGAAAATCTTTATATCAATAAAAAAAATTATTTCTTCGTAATAGGTTTAAAAAAATATATTATTAAATTAAAACCATATTTTTTTTTTATTTAAATAGATTTTTTTTATACAAGCACACCATCGTGAAACTCACATTTTATTTAATTGAAAGCAATTCTATCTTTCGTATGGGGTCCAAAAAATGTTTGTTTCGTTCAAACAAACATTTTTCTCAGCGCATTGGTTAAAAGAAAAGAAACGTTTGTGTAAAAGAATTACATAGTTGATTTAAAAAAATGGGATTTTAAATTAAGGAAATATTTACGGAGAGAAATAAGTCAGCTAAAATGACCGGATTTTCAGTTAAAATATGAACAACGCATATTTTCTGTAATTCGAGTTTACAGTTTGAAAAATATAAAACTGAAAAAAATCTTCATTGAGTGTTTCATAAAATATCCATAAATTGGCAAAGTTACTAAAAACTCTATAAACTCTGCAAAAAATGTATTTGATCCTTACAGAAAAGCTTTGCTGCCCCTAAGAATTTTTTGTTTTTTGGTTTTACCCCATCATTGACGGACTGGGTTGCAGTAAAGTACACGATGGGGTTCCTACAGCTTAAGGTGGGTTCCGAGCCACCAGAAACTCGGTAAAGGTACATTGAAAAATTTCCAGAGGTACCGGCTCAGGGATCGAAACCCGGACCTCTGAGGTGAAGTCCGAGTGTCTAACCAACTACTACTACCAACAACTACGGTTATTATTATTATTATTATTATTATTATTATTATTATTGAG
>NC_046661.1:106520381-106556731 GCF_010883055.1 Belonocnema kinseyi | reverse complement strand
TATATAGAGCTCCAAGGAGATTATGTTGAAAAATAAAAAAAAATTTACCCAAAAAAAATTGTTTTTATACTTCATTCTAAGGACTTATTGAACTACCCTCGTTTATATTTAGGTGGTAAACTCATTAATACAGAATCAAGGCGTCATTTAAACTATTTAAAGAAACCGCGCCAAAGTAACTGGAAGTTTAACCCTGTTTTGTTTATTTTATAATACTTTGATGCTATTATGCATATTTTATATGTACTTTTGTCTCTACACTCGGAAAAAAGATTGCTTGATACAAATAAATGTAGTACTGAATATGTCCAATGAAATATTTCTTCGATCTAAAGAAATTTTACTTATAAAAAAGTGAGTTTTTTTCGAAAAACATTATTTCTTGAAATAAGAAAAATTGTCTTCGACCAAAACAATATTTGATTGGACGCATTCAGTACTACATTTCTTTGAATCAAATAATCTTTTTTCTCCGTGTGGCTAGATTTTTAATATTGTTAAAATCAAATTCAAAATAATGGTTTAAGTTTCAACAATGATTGTAATTTCCACCAAATTTTCATTCCTAAAGCTAATATCACTTCATTTTATGCATCTATTGATTAACTCTTTTATTAGGACGACCTTTCGACAATATAAATAGTGGGAATTAAAATTAAGAAATCTACCAAACCATGAAGCTTTTTTAAACCAATTAATAATTAACTTACCTTTAGTTTAAAATTCAATTTCTTGACTCAACGTTGGACTCCAAAATTGAATATTTTTGTTTGTTACAAGAAGATAAACACAGGTATTTTATTTTTTTTACTTTTTTTAAAGAAAAATTTGTTTGTAATTATATTTATAAAAAGATCGTTATTTATATGTTACTTATTTAAATCCCCTGAAAAGGCACGCAGTGACAGCTGAAACATCAGAATTTCAATAAATGAACTTTCCAGTGATTTGGTTTTATTCTTTTGAATTGGTGAAGATCGTAAAAACCTAAAAAAATCTTACTCATACTCGCAAATGTTTTTCTCAATTGAAACATACCTGAGTAAAAATGCTTCGACTTGAGTTCGACTTGACTTGCCCCCAATTAAGACATGCTGAAGTCGAAAAGTTCGACTTGAGCATGTCTCAGTTTTGAGACAAAGCCAGAATTTAATTTATGTCTTGAAGACAAGTTTTTATGTCTTGGAGACATAAATTTATCTGTTGAGTCGTATACTCATGACTCCAACACGTGCGGTTTATAACTTCGAGCTTATACCTGCCCTGACAAAAGGTTATTTTTAATAGTCATAAAAGCTAATCTTTGTTAATAGTTAAACAATCTTGTATATTCTTATACAATATACATATTAAATTAACTAATCTACGGATTGTTATTTTTATTTTACTTGTTTCACGATGATAACTTGTTTCACCGATTCTGAATTTTTAAATAAAAAATAACTAATTTAATAATTAAAAGTTTTTCATTTGTCAACTTTAATCTCATTTATGAGCCAAAAAAGGTTCGATAATCTCAGCAAAGACAAGGCTCGTCTTGAGTCAAGTGAACGTCGTCTTAGCCAAGACAAAGCTCGACTTAAAACAAGTAAACGCCGTTTTACCTGTCGTGGCCATAAAAGTAAGATGAAGGCCTATGTGTCGACTCAGTTTTAAAACTCAGCCAGACATCGATGCCTTGGAGACGAACTCAAGACATAACCAAGTCGAACTCAAGTCAAAGCATTTTTACTCGGACAGACATTGATTTCTTGGAGACGAACCCCAGATATAATAAAGTGGAAATCAAGTCGAAGCATTTTTAGGCGGGATATGATTCCTTTCCTCAAAGGAGCATGCTCTAAATTTTAACAAATATTTCATGAAAATCAATGGGTTTTCAAAATGAGTATATATTTTTGTGGTCTTAAAATGAAATAATCTTGTTCAGAATAAGCATGTAACAAATCTGACAAAATATATTAATTAATTCAAAGAATGAATTCCTTGATTGCAAGAAAAGTGGGAATTAAAAAAAAATTATTCATATTTTTGATTTTTACCGGAAATTTATTATGGCAAGAAATATTTATTTAGAATGCTCTTTTTCTTTTTCCTGAAATAAATACACATTTCTTCTAGCGTATTTGAGAATATTTTTTTTAAGTGTTGTTCGTACTAAAATTAATGAATAATTGAAAGAAATATGCGAAAAAGTTTAATTAAAAAAATAATAATTTCAAAGAAATTGACACATATGTATTTCCTTTATTCGAACTAATATTTTTTTTAATTAATTAGTGACAGATTGCTTATTTGAATTACGATTTCTTCCAAAGAAATATATTATTATTTATTATTTTAATTTCCTGAATATATACAATTATTTGTGTACAATAATTGTGTCAACCATTAGCATCAGATAAATATTTTTACAGTCTCATCGGCGAACGTATTACACTTTTGTAAAATTTGCCCCCCCCCTCCCCCACCTAGTTTTCGTCAAATTTCAACGTTTAAAAATCCCCCGAATCCGAAAAACAGCTTTTTACGAATGTATCTGTTTATTTGTTTGTTCGTCTGTAGATTTTTAGTTCTTTAGCACAATAACTTTCCAAAGAATTGACAAATTAGATTGGTTTTTGGTATTTTTTGTGTGTACTAAAGTTCAGTTTTGTTAGCAGGCCATTTTGGATAAAATTTCAAATAGTGAGAACATTTTTGACATTTTTGAGACGACTTTTTTCATGATTGAAAAATTCCCCGTACGGATGTTTATAGTATTCTAAAAGACGAACAATTTCTCCTACTACGTTCATTTATGAAAGAAAAATTAACTGAATTATAGCATTTTAAAAGATTGGAACAACACACGAAAATCGATATTTTAAGCTAAATAACGCGCGCTATTAAAAAAATGAATTAGAAGGAAAGTATTGATTTTTGAATGCCCTACAAGATAATCATAAAAACTTTTTGAATTTTCTTAAAAAATTGGAAATTAATATCTTGACAGCAATTCGAAACGGCAAAATTCCTTTTAGTTTTTTATGGATTTTCAAGAATCGCGTTTTGGTATCTTCACCATAGGTCCGCGGTCTAATACTGTTAACTGCTTATGGCATCTTATGGGAAATCCATGTTTTTTGACATCGGCTCAGTTTACTCGTAGAATAGGACAGTGAGACACCTATCAGCATGTGTACCGTTAAGTGTCTGTCTGTATCGATATTTATTTATGGCTACTTTCACGTCATCTTCAATGTTATCGTCTACAGATCGATGTCATGACGAAGGTGAGCGACACTTCTCGATTACTAACACTCTCGAATTTTCCGGACGACTAGTCCATCCTCTTTTTCAACTCCTGAAATTTTCGGAATAACTAGACCCATCCGTTTCTATATTGCTATTGAAACAGCTGAAAACCGCAAAAAAGATGGTAAGTTCTCAAAAACAATTCGAAAATGCACTTGACGAAATCTTTTTGAAGTTATAGAAAGAGTTTAACATCGTCGAGAATCCTGAAACTTTCCGCCCCTCTCCTCGGTAAATTTGATTTAGATCAGACAAAATGATTTGATATTTTTATACATAAGTTTACAGTAAAAGTAAAAGGATACATATTTTACTAATTGCTTACAAAATTACTGTTAGTTTTTTTAAAATCATTTTTAGATTACCTTCTCCTTGTTGATAGAGAAAACCCAGAACAAAGTATTTTAATACATTTTTGAATATAAGTTATCTATTCATTATTTTAATATAATAAGCGAATCACTTGCGTACTCTTTTTTAAATTTTATTTTTAGTTATTATGTTTCAGCTAATTTAGCTTCCTTGAGTATAACGCTGGATTAAGAATAACAATTTTATTGCAAATTATGTTATAATGAAGTAATAAGGCACAATGACATTGGAAATTATCTAAGTTCCTGTTTTACTTGTCGCTACAGTCTCCTAATTTTTATAATATTAACATTCATATTTTTCCACGAAACAACAAAAAGGTAATAAAATTATGCGCCTAATAAGACCAAGTTGAAGATCCAATGCCAAATTTATAAAAAGATATGGTAATATGATATCAAATTTTGGGATTTTTCTAAAAAAATTAGAATAGCTGTGGAAATAATTAGGATTATTATAAGATTTTGTGCTTATTTTAAAGTCAAGTATCAATAGCATTTCTATAAATTATTAAGATATTTTTGAGTCTTTTTCCTAGCTTTTGCTCCACGCTCAGACTTGGTGTGAAAAGGAGCAAACTTTCAATCCTGTGTAAATACTCTACAATGTTTTTGTTTACATCATTACCTCTCGTATTTGAATTATTTTTATATTTCTATTGATAAAAAGCTTTTTGTTTTAATTTTGTAGACTATGAGCTGAAATATTGAAAGTAAAATTTTGAACTATTAGTGTTATTTTTATAGTTATATTTATAAAAAGCTTTTTCTTTCAATGTTTCAAATGATAAGCTGAAATATTAAAAATAAAACTTTGAAACACGTCACTTTAGGAATTTTTTTGGTTCGGAGATGAATACTGAAAATCACTCTGAAAATTTCGCATTTGCCCCGAGCCTTCTTATACTGTAATCAAAGTTTTTAAATAGCTTAAAGTTGATATTTTTACCAAAAAGACTTTAATTTTAAATACAATACAGTTGAATTGATTTAATCATAGACGACGGCTAAAATTTATTATTTATTCAAATCAGAGAATTATAAGCTGAGTGAAACATAATTGTTACACTCAGAAAAATGTTTCTTTAAATAAAACAATTTTTTCTTTGACATAAGGCCAAACAAATAGTTTATTGAATAAAGAAATATTTTTTTAATTTAAACAAACAGCAAGCAATGTTTTAAAACAAACATTTAAAATATAAAACAGTTGAATTCATTAAAAAGGACAAGTTTTGAATTGAGTACATACATTTTCAATCCATTAATTGCCTTGTTGACTCGAGAATATCAATTTTCTATTGAAAATATTTGCGGTATTTTTAACTGATCAATTAAAGATATGAATCTTGAACCAGTTGAATTAAACAAAAAATCGGATTTTTGAGATAATAGTTTAATCTTTAACCAAATATATGAAATTTCCATCAAGAAATATGGATTTTCAAGCCAAAAATATAAATTTTAAAACGAATGAACGAATTTTAAACTAAAAAGGATATTTTTTGATGCAAAATAGAAATAGTCAAATTTTCAGCAATAAAACTAATTCACAAAATTAAGAAATAGTAATTTTGGAAAAGTTGAATTCCTTCAAAAACCCAATTTTTAAACCAAATAATTCAATCCGTAATCAAAAAGATAACATTTTCTGCTTAATAATGGTTTTTTGTAGTTATAAAAAATACATTTTCAACCGAAAATGGAATAGATTCGTTTTCATACAAACCTTTAAATTTAAAGTAAGAGAGATTCGATTTTTCAACTGAAAAGTAAAGCTTTCAGTCAAAGAGGTGAATCTTTAAAAACTGACCCGAATCATAATAGTAGCCATACTACAGCCAGAATATAACGAATTTCATCGGGGTCAAATTGGAAGTAGCGACAAAATCATTAAATGTCCAACCTGAAAGACGAATTTTCAACGAAGGAGTTCAAAATTAAATATGAAAGCTAATTATTTAGCACAGTAGGTTACTGTTCCACAAATTAAATAGTTAAATATTCAACCAAAGGGATGAATTTTAATCAAAAAATATTAAATTGAAGCATAGTAGTTAAAATGATAACCAAGTGCGTTGAATTATTCGACAAAAAAATTACATTTCGACCAAATAGATTCTCTTTTAACCAAGCTTGATCAATTCTAAACCAATAATATTATAGTAAAGTATATATATTATGTAATATATGTATTATTTACTGATAGGGGAAAGAATGCAATAGGAGAAGGAGTGTTAAGCTTCAAATATAAAAGTAATTATCAAACCAGAAAATTGGCATTTTTTTCAAGTTTTCATCAGGAAATGACAGTTTCACCCAGAAAAAATCGCAAAATCTCTGGTTCACTAGTGATTATTCCAAATAATCATTCAACCAGTAACAATTTCACTGGTTTAGTTTAAGAAAGCATCCAAAACGTTCTATCCGCGTATATCTCGTTGAGAGGGCTTTTATACTGCAACTGATGTTAAATCCGATCCAATTAGCGTCTCGTTCTTCGAGTTAATTTCAGGCTGCGCCAAGCAACTTAGGGATAATGTTCCTAAGCTCGATGTGCTTTTGCTATGGGCTGCCATTTTCAGACGTGCTCGCTTAGCGCGATAAGCACGATAAGAGAAGGTTCACTTTCCCACTGCTAATTAATGCTGAATAATTACTAAGTGGTATTTCTACATTACAAATTAAAGGGCAACAATAACCAAACTTCAGTTGCATAATAAGTCTCTGTGCATTCCTGTTTGTAACTCAGGCGTTAGACAAATGTAAGTTTAAACTTTGCTTGACACCTTCTGTTCTGCACAGGGACACATTGCTTTTGATCAATTACCAAGTTTTTTCCGAAGAGGCTTATATGTAAGAAATTTCACGAACGATAAATACATTTTTTGTAAAAAGACTCGAACTATTTCAAATTATTTACTGAACTGATGATAAATATGAAAATTCTTTGCGTTAAAATTTGAAAATGGTGAGCAATTACGAATAATTGAAGAGAAAATATAGGATAGGTAAAGGTCCCAATCACTGCGGTGTCGTGGTTTAACCTCACTGTAATTCAATTTTTCACGTATTTTATATTGAAATAATATGGTTCTTCTGTTTCAGCCTAAAGAATAATATATTGTGTACATAAAAAAATTCGCAAGTAGTTCTTTTTTCAAAGAAATACATTTCTTGAAAATTAATTTTCTTTCAAGTATAATTTAACCACAAAAGATGTATACTTCCGAAAGTGAAGTAAAGGAATTTAAAATCTAACAAAGTGAAATTAGATTAAAACCAAATTGAAAATCCTTTTTAACGTTCTACAAGTAAGTGCATGTATAGAATTCCTGAAAATAAAACCAAAAAGTTTTTATATGTTTTAATATAATGTTAAGGGTTAAATGATGCCATTCAAAACTAATGCGTTAACATTGTCGTTAGTTTCCACAAATCATTTAAAATTTTAGAGAATTTTTTTAATAAAAAATATTTCAAGTAATGTAACAAAGAATTCTACACCAATATGTAAACTGAATTTTCTTTTATTCACATAAATACAGTTTTTAAAAAAGTCCATCAATGGAAAGAAATATTCCTACAATAAAAATCCATTCTACTGTATACTAACCATCAATTGAAGCAGGATGAAACAAAAATTTCTAACCCTAATTCATTTTTCTATTAAAAGTGATAATAGCTTTTATAAATTACACCATAATCATTTATTTATAAATTACACCATAATCGATGTTCAATTCAGTCGCAACCAATTTTAGTCACACAGATTCATTATGAGAATCTAGGGGAAAAGCATTATTTATTATAATTTCCAAATCTTAGTTTAGTCAAAACCGACAATATTCAAACCACCAAAGCCGGAATGTAAAAACTAAGTCGGGACCGTCTGCGTCTAAATTGATGCCTGTTCGTTCGAAGAAATTTCCTCTGGATTTTATGTATTCAACAAAGTGAAGTTAGCTGGTAGTTTAAGTGAAAATAGCTAATTGTATATGTAGACGGTCTAACTTTTTCTATACATCCCGGCTTTGGTTTAAATATCGACGGCCATGACCAACCTAACATTTGGAAGTTGCATTAGGAAGTTATCATTTTATTCTAAGTGAGTAGTACGCACTCTTCAATGAAAGAATGTTGAAAATTAGGTTATTATTATTTCAGTTAGTTTCCTTATTAACAATTATTTAGTCTAATATCGCAAAGCGAATAGTTGCTTTGACAGGTGCCCAGGTGGCTGACAGCGCGGTTCAGCACTCCACAACTCTCGGCATGAGCCAAAATTCAGTCTCTAAATGATACATTTCCCTAGATACCCAGATGTGCAACTACGTTCAGAGGAATAAATTTGAGACTGAAGATTCTCTTAAATGCACATTGGGAGGACAATGAAATTTCAGCTGCAACAAATTTAACACCAGCTTTTTTCTGTGTCTAGACAATTCTTTCCTGAAATCTTTTCTAGCTATTCGCTACGAAAACGGGGTACCATTCACAAATACCCCCACAACATTCATAAAACCCCCTCCCCCCTTTGGAGAATATGCATGTACAATGATTCCATCAGATTATTCCTACGAAAATATCGTTTTGCCGTAATAGCACCATCATTTCTTGTCTTTGACAACTTAGTTTGAGCAAGTAGTTAAAATCGCTAAAAAAAACCGTGAAATTGACCATTTTTGAACGCTGAATACATCTCTACAAAAATTTTATTTCGAAAAAACATAATAACATTATGTTTCTTTGATGCAAGCTAAAGAAATTTTATTTGGGACATTTTTTTTTCAAAAAGATGTGCATAGGACTCAATTTAAAAAACTTTTTTTGCCATTTTCACGGAATTCCATATTTCGCAAAAAAAAATTTTTAATTCATAATTTTTTATTCAAATTTTATCATTTTATGTTGAAAATAAAAGTTTTTTTAAGTTCGTCTTTTTCGGTAAATTTTAACTCATTTTTATTGACAATTAAACTATTTTTTGGTTGAAATATCAGTTACACTCGAAAACGGTACTGCAAACATTTAGCGCAGGTCCGTCCTTAATAGTGAGAACATATGAGAGAACACCACTTCTCCGATTATTTACTATGTTCAAATGTCAACTGTTCAAATCCTGAGAGTTTGTAGTGAATATTTGAATCGTTATTATTGAAATTATTCAAATGAATTGAGCGAAGGAAGCGTTGAAATATATCACAAATATAAAACCTTCCACCGTAAGTATTGAATGTATTTGATTATGAATTAAACTTAAAATTACAGTGCATTTTACATTTGATGAAATCATCAAATGTACAAATGAGTAGTGAGGGTGAAGGGGTTATATCGTCATTCTCACAATAGGGAGAAAAACATACTCAATAGCTGGAGTTCGCAGTACTGAATTTCGCAGTACTGCGACTCGAGTGTATTATATTTTTTGTTGTAAACTCATATCTTTTGGTTTAAAATTCAACTGATTGGTTGGAAGTTTAAGTCCTTGGTTCAAAGTTAATTTTTTTGGTTGAAGGTTTATCATGAAGCGATTAAACGAACTTACCTTAAGTAGAGTTCAATCGTGATTATATGAAGAGCCTTGTTCAAATAGATCACAGATGTAGTATACCTTTCACTCGCTAGAGGTCACAGCGCTAAGAGTGGTCGCGGAGTGGACAAAAGAAAAATCCCACTCCTCCATTATTTCTCGCTTTCCCGTTCTCCCACTTCACGTTATATTTTTATAGTACTCTTAAAATTGCTATATTCAATTGCAGATATGCTTAAGAAAGAGAATTTATTCTAAAAAAAAATGCATTGGGTGGGATGTAATCTCTTCGAACGAGGCTGTTTATATAATCACGATTGAACTTCGCTTCATTTAAGTTCGTTTAATCGTTCATTTATATTTCGAGCCTTGTTTTTAAGATTACAAATGTAGTTTTTCCGAGAACAGCAATTTTAAGATTTTTAAATTAATTGCATGAAGTTTTAAGTACCAGTTATTTTTTTCACATGGCCGACAAATTTTTTCTATTGAACTTTTTTATTACATAATTATTACTTAAGATGAACAATAAAAACTTAGAAAATTGTCCGATTAAAATTCGATGTTTTGTAAAACAGAACTTGCGATTATTCGGCCGATTGTTGATAAAAATGTTTGAAATTTGTATGGTGTGTTCTCAATATATAAGCGATGACTATAAGCCAGGTACTTTGTTTAAAAAACTAATAAGTTCGTTTTTGTTTAATAACAAATTGATTCCGAATGAAAACCACGTTTTGCCAACTTCGCGCAGTGACACAGTCTTTGAAAAAATGTTAGTTGAAATAACTTATCCCGAGAAAATTGTTCACTGGAATTTCAGAAATTTTTTCTAAAAATTTGAAGAAAATTAGTCAAAAATTGTGGAAATGTCAGCGAGTGGAATTCAAAACATTCTACCGCTGGAGCGTTTGGTTGTTCTTTGCCGCGTTTGCTTTGTTGCTTAGGAACAAAGGCCGATAAGTGGCACAACGTGATTTTCGTTAAAAATCAATTTTTTATTGAACAAAAACAAACAAATTAGTTTTTAAAATAAATTTTGTTGCTTGTAGTCATCACTTATATAGTTAAATACACAATACATATTTTAAGCATTTTTATCAACAAACGGCCGAATATTCGCGAGTTGTGTTTTACAAAACATCGAATTTTAATCGGAAATTTTCTAGGTTTTAATTGTTTATCTTGAGTAATTACTATCGTATGAGAAAGATTGTTAAAAAAATTTGTCGGCTGTGTGAGGTTGGATACGAAGGTATATTTTATTTTCCTTTTTGGTCACTTTTTTTATCGATAGATTTTCCCGGGTGTACAATACTTCTACGCGGTTTCGGGCGCTTCTCGAGTTATTGCATGAGTCACCTCAATTGGCCTATTTTAAAAATCTGCAAAAACTCGCGAATTTTCTGACTGACTGGCCGTGTTTCTAATAAAGTGTAGATTAACACCTTTCCTCAAAGCTGCTGAAGTTGCAGCATGTCTTGTCGAATACACAGAAAAGATTGAAACATCTATTCCAGTTTTTTATAGAATGGACTTTATCCACCTTCTTATTGTTTGTAGTTTTCTTTAAACGGTTTTTAATTACAATGAACAACTTATCAGTAGAACCTCGTAATTTCTTTGTTACTTGCGAGTACTTTAATATAGTGGATGCAACGCATAATTGAGGCTCATCAGTAAGTTCATTAGTAGGTAAGGCTCAAATCGGTTTTAAACGGTAGTTTTTATAAAATCTGAAAGTTTTATTTCAAGACCACTGGCAGACCGTTTTACATTTGTTATTTGAAGTCTAGCTAATGTCTGTGCTTTATGAGCTGTACTTAGAACGAGTAAAGTTATTGTATTTTTGGTTAATTTATCTAGAGATGGATTATCTATCGGGTAAAGTTTTTCTAAATACTTAAGGACTATGGAAACATCCCGTGTCTAAACATACTTAGGTTTTGGTGGTCTTAATTTAAAAATTCGTTTGAGAAATCTAATATCCATTCTATCTTCGCCTATATTAGTTTCAGAAATTAATGAGATCACAGATCTTTAAGAATTAAATCGACTGTAGGATGCACCCTACTGAAACCTAATCGTGAAAAAACGTAAAATTGTTTCTAGCTTACAATGAAAAAAAAAAACAATGTTTTCTTTTTCAATACTCCGACCATTGTTGGAGGGCTGATTTATATTGATTTATAGTGGCAGGCGCTAATGATGACAGCACTATTTCTAGTGCTTCTGAAGGAACGTGTTTCCTTGAGAAAGCTTCACCGATACTCAGCGAATGCCACAAGCATCCGTATAGATAGTAGCTTCGTCATTTTTTGTCCGTATAGGGTTTATTGCTGATATTAAACTATTTTTCCACCAAGAAAATTGCGATAAAACCAATTATGGAAAAAGAATTATGCTTGTATGATCATTATCATTGCGTTCAAGGCCTCGTAACTTTTCTGTTTCTAAAAGATTTGTATATAGCTAACCATATTTCATAGCTGGACAGGCGGCGATAAATTTTCCGATCAAGTGTGCCAGATCTTTAATTGTACAAGACGCTTTTACCTCGAATTAATTATTTTTGTAGTTTTTAATCCTTACGTAATTAATGGACTTTTCCATCAGAAAAATGCGTACACTAGTCGACTAATGATTCACAGATCTGCGTGACTTACTTAGTAAGGGGCCTAAGAGAGATCTCACCTAAATACCCGAGTAAAAATTCTTCGACTTGAGTTTGACTTGGTTACGTCTTGAGTTCATCTCCAAGACATCAATGTCTGGTTGCGTCTCAAAACATACTCCAGACATAGGCCTTCGTCTTACTTTCATGGCCACGACTGGTAAAACGGCGTTTACTTGTCTTAAGTCGAGCCTTGTCTTGGCTAAGACGACGTTTACTTGACTCAAGACGAGCCTTGTCTTGGCTGAGATTATCGAAACTTTTTTGGCTCATAAATGAGATTAAAATTGATGAATGAAAAATTCGTAATTATTAAATTAGTTATTTTTAATTTAGAAATTCAGAATCGGTGGATCTGAACGAGTACAAACTTAAAAATTGTCTTCAAATAAATAGAAACGGTAACTTTCTAGAAAGATCTCCTAAGCCGTTAGAAATGCGTAAAAACGAACATCATTTTCGGTACCATCGTGAAACAAGTATAATACAAATAACAATCTGTATTATATATATATATATATATATATATAAATATACAAGATTGTTAAACCATTAACAAAGATTAACTTTTATGACTGTTAGAATTACCCTTTTTGTTAGGACAGGTATACCGCGCGTTTTGGAGTCATAAAAATTTGACTCAAGCGATAAATTTATGTCTTCAAGACATAAATTGAAGTCTGGCTCCGTCTCAAAACTGATACATGCTCAAGTCGACCTTTTCGACTTGAGCATGTCTTGATGGGTGGCAATTCAAGTTGAACTCAAGTTAAAGCATTTTTATTCGGGAGACCTCCTGGCTTTAGATTTTTGTTGAAGACGAATGCTGATTGAAGTTTTTCATAGGCGGTTGTCTTTTAATGTTTTAACCCATTTTGTCTATTAAGCAAGCTTCTTTAATTATATCGCTCAATTTCTCACCAAACAAGTGTGAGTCAGATTTAGCCTTTTTAAGAAGGTGGCCATTTATTTTGTGAGGCCAGGATAAATAAAAGATTTTCTAGACTCATATTGACTATGATGTATTTGTCTAATGAATTTTGGTTATTACTGCACCTAAGGTGGTTAGGGCAGAGCCAGCTTTTTTTTTATTTTCAACAAGAAAATCATCTCTTTCAGTGGCTGAATTAGTTACAACTACTGCAATTTCTGGATGTAGTTTCAGAGCGTTTAAGCTAGCTACTGGCGGATATTTTTTAAGCAATTCATCTATTACAGGCGTCTTTAATCCTTTTAACATCCAATAACCCCATCTTGCAACTAGAGAAGGATGCATTTTCCAGTGAACGGCTTTTGAACCTCGTGGATATTCACCCAAGATTTGGAGAGTATCTTCATCTAGACCTAACTCGACAGGAGTTTCTTATTCTGTTACGATTTGAGTCTCCTAATTAATTTGATCATCCACGGCATCATTACTCTTGTCCACCTTTGAGAAACTCATAGAAAAATATACGGGCTCTCATTTTGCCTCTCGTGAAAGCTCTTTGCAGTTTATGTTTCGAAATATATATATATATATTTAAAAATGTATCTAACCTGTTTTACCTCTCGTGTCAGGTCATTAGTTTAAATATATCTGTGTCGACAAAAAAAAATTTACCTTGAGAAGATTTTTCACTATCTGACTCCGAATTGTTACTATCTTCTTCCCACTGCAAACAATTTTCTCGCTCGTATTTCTCGATTTTATAGTGGATCTTTCTCTTCTTTGTAGACAGATCCTCTAGATTTTCTTTAGCTTTATGTTTCTTTGTCATCCTAGAAACTTGAATTTCACAAAATTTTCAACTATTAGAATAAAAGAAAACTCTATTACGCAGTAGAAAAGAAAAAATCCTGTTCCGAAAAGCGTCCGACCTCTAGCGCACAACGAAAGAATATGACGTGAAGCGGGATAACGGGAAAGCGGGAAATGGGGAAGGAGTGAGCTTTTCTTTTGTACACGCTATGACCACTCTAAACATTGTGACCTCTAGCAAGTGGAAGGAATATTACATCTGTAATCTTGAGAACGAGGTTTGAAATAGAATTTTAATCAAAGTGACATCATGCTTGATAACGTATATATATTTTCTTGAAAAGTCATTTTTTTAGTAGAAAAGTAATGTTTTTAATCGAAAATATAATTATTTCATTTTTGGTTAGAAATTAATACTTTTTGGTTAGAAGTTTAACTGTTTGGATTTACAGTTGATGCTTTGAGATTAAAATACAAGTATTTCATTGAAAATTCATGAGTTTTTTTTTACTTCGTATTTTTGGTAGAAAATAAATCTTGTTGATTGAAAATTTATCTTCTTCATTTTGAAATTAATGGACTCGGCTAGAAGTTCAACTCTTTTGTTAAAAAATCATTTTTTATGATTCATTATTTTAGTGGAAAATACATCTCTTTACTTGAAAAGTTAACTAGTTTTTTTTCAATTTCTCGTCTTGGCAATATATTGGATGAAGACTTAGCCAAGACGAATTATTTTTACTCGGGGTACTGTGTATTTTTCTTAGTCTATATTTGTCTTGTTATACATATTTCAAAAATAAAAAAGTTAATGGAAAATTAACGATAGTTGCTTTTTTTGCAAGAGTAAGTATGAAAAAGTTACATTTTGAATCAGTAACGATAACAATAACTAGTTACATTTTCTTGATGTAACAAAAAAAGAAAAGAAGTTCTTTTATAAAGTAACATATCGACCACACGGATAAATTTGTCCGTAGAAAATTCAAGAGTTTGTAGCTAGGTTACGGATAAGACAAAAAAAGATGAGATATTGAATATTAGTTTTATAAGAAATGTGTGGACTGATTGCTTCCTGTTAATAAGTACTTTGAATTTTCCACGAAGAGTTTCTGAAAATTTGCAATTTAAATATAAAAAGAGAAATGCTAGTCGTGCGATTTAATTTATATAATTGATAAATTCGCAACTCCGAGGATTCGAATCCTAGAAGAATGCACGAAAATGCATCTAGCCAATAGTTCGTTACTTTTTTACAGACCAATTATTTCCGTGCTCTGCTAGCAATGCAATGAGAATCCAAATGCTTATAGAAATGTATGCGTTTGTATTTAAGTAGGAACACTAGTGAGCGTGTAAAACCCGTGAGAGCGCGCACACTCTACTCAGAGGATTTTCTGATGATGATATCCGCGCAAGGGATCCAATGTTCTCGGATATGGAACCTACTCTCTATCTGCTTTTCTCTCAATGGAAAATCGTCACAGAGTCGGCTCTCAGAGCGATAAACGCCCTTGACATTGTGCAAATGAAACTAAAAGAAATATTTTGACTCTGGTATTAAGGTAGAGGAGGATGGTCAGATGTCAGACTTTATTTTGAGTTCCCGTAAACTATGATAAATTAGAGATTTTTAGCCTTTTTTACAGAAAATAATATATTAAGAAAAATTGTATTAAACGCAATTGGATTTCTAACTCCAAAATTTGAATTTTCAATAGAAAAATTCGTTTTCAGCCAAAAGAGATGAACTTTCAACTGAATATCATTTTTCAATATATTAAAAATTTCAAATGTTTCATCTGTTTTAAAATTTAGAGTGCCTTGATTTGTACAATTGCAGAATTAAATACTAGAAATAATTAATCACAATCGCTCGCTTTGTCCCTCTCTTATTAATAATGTAATTCTGTACTTATTGTATCTTTACCACTTTAATGAACTTAATTTACGATCATCCCCTTATTGAATATCGAAATTATTTATATTGATTTTAATATCAACCAAAGCTCCAATCTGATATTATATATCATTACATAATTATTATTTATCTCATAATTTTCATTTTCAGTTTACGTTATATCTAAATCCTGCACTTCATCGCAGTTCAAATCCCAAGATCTAATTACATCATCCAACCTCTCTGATAGCACTAAATTTGATGAGCTCTAACTTCTTACTTTGACATTTTCCAGAATTTTCACATGACTGAAAATCTACTATGCAACTTCGACTTTTATAGGATTGTGCATTCGCCACGTATATTAAAAAATTTTCTGTCTCGTTTCAGAGCTTATGTTCAACTTTTTTTCTTATCAATGCAGATATCAATGCCCATTTTGGATAGAAAAGCGTGAGGCTTATGTCTCTTCTAGTTTTTTCACGTCCAGCAATTATTATGCGAGGTGTTAATGCAATTTTTTCGGTTCAGATGAGGATTCAATCTTATGGATATCAAACCCTGCTAGGGTGAGAAAACATACTTCTCAACTTTTGGAGAGATAAATGTTAAAAGTTTCGCAAGAGAAAATAAAACCAATCTTGCTTTCCACTTGACTTCTCAAACCATTTTTATTGTAATTAGAATACAATTTGCAAGAAATAATTGCTTTCATCAACTCCTGATGAATATTTGGGACGGTAATTTATTGGGTTGTCAGATGTGCGACAAATTATAAAGTCTCAACCCGTTGGTCAGATTGGATTGCGTCCACAGCACGCGCATCACGGGGATTTGATTCAAATTTGCATTTTAATGCAATTTACGGATAAGTCTCTTTTAATTAGCAGAACACGATAATCAATGCAAATCTCTTAGTTTTAATTAATACCAGAAGGAATCACCATGTTAAAAAAAATTATGCACTACCCCCCGCCCTCAGTGAAGGTGTTTCCCTGTAACTACATTCGAGATCAAAAATTACAATACTAGTTTTGGGTTGAAAGTATCCAGCCTTGTGATCTGATATTGTACCTAGTTACGCTTTGTCAAAACAGGTATTTACTTCCCGAATAAAAATGCTTCGACTTGAGTTCGACTTGAATTGCCCCCAATCAAGACATGCTGAAGTCGAAAAGGTCGATTTGATCATGTCTCAGTTTTGAGACGGAGCCAGAATTCAATTTATGCCTTGAAGACAAGTTTCTATGTCTTGAAGACATAAATTTATCTCTTAAATCAAATTTTTAGACGAAGAAGATCCTTCTAGAAAGTTACCATTTTTATTTTGTTGGAAAAAATTTTTAAGGGTTATACTTGTTCAGACCCACCGATTCTAAATTTTTAAATTAAAAAATAAACTAATTTAATAATTACAAATTTTTCATTCATCAATTTTAATCTCATTTATGAGCCAAAAAAGGTTTGATAATCTCAGCTAAGACAAGGCTTGCAGATCTGTGAATCATTAGTCGACTAGTGTACGCAGTTTCCGAATGGAAAAGTCCATTAATTACGTAAGGATTAAAAACTATAAAAATTAGAAACATAGAAATTTCAATTGATGGACACTCCCAAACGTCTAGCCGCGTACGCGTCACATGTTTAGATGACGGAATGCAGAGAACAAAGAGTGTGCATAAGATTTTTCCACAAACTTGGTCATTCATGTCCCGAAACCATCCTCATGACTCGAAAAATCTACGATGATGTGTCTATGAGTGATACTTAAATTAAATATTAGGTTAGAAGATTGAACAGTGATCTAAAAGGACAGGCGGTAAACAGGCTAGCTATTCCGAAAGCTGAATCTAAAAAGTGTTTCCGATAGTAAGAAAGTTCTCAGAAGCAGGTTGTGGCTTCCAAAGGAGAATACTTTGAAGGGGATATTTACTCCAGGTATACTAGATCTTCGGATACTTTCCGGCCTAAAATTGAAATTTACTAGTTTCAAGGACAAGATTCTATGTGCAGAGTACAAATTATAAGGTTCTATTTTGTGAATCCGAATGACAAGCTGATATCTCAATCGCATAACCTGGAAGCCTAAAAACTGACAGCTAAATTGTTTAGAGCATCAGTGTACTATTCGAGATAGAACCTTGTTATTCAGACATCGAAATAAAATTAGTAAAATTGGCAGAAATAAAAATTGGCTGAAATTTAACACCTTTTTATAAGGAACCAGGCAACTCAGATGCGGAATTATTGAAAGAAGAAATTATGGGTAAAAGACGCTAGAAAATGAAATTCCTCGTCCTTGTAACCGCAATAATTGTAAATTAAAGCCAATTTCTTTATCTTTCTCCCTGAAAGACAAATATGCGGATATTTGATCAAACAAACTCTTCGGTTTCCTCGAGTTTGGCAGGATCAAATAAAAGGAAAGGAAGCTCGCGCGCGCAGTTCGGTCCACCCTCTTTTACATTTAATCACGTGCTGTCTTTTCAGAATGGTTGAAGGAGCTGGCTTCGTCGACCGCGGAGGTGAAATAAGTCGAAATCGACTCGTGGGTTCGAATTTACCGTAGCTCCGGGAAACCGGATGGATATTTCGGGACATATATTGGCTGGAAGTCGTGCGATAAGAGAATCTTGATTTCCAAGAAAATTCACTTAGATTTCTCGTTTAGACAGTTCTTTTGGAATAGAAGCAATAGCACTGAAAAGTAGTGGAAAGGGGCTCATTTCAAAGCATAAAGCGATTCTAAAACAGGGAATTGCTTATTTAACTGATAAGTGAATATCATGAGAAATATTAATAACTTAATGCTAATATTACTAACTTACTATTTTTATAATCAAGAGGAAATAAAAATTAAGCAACCATAAAAATACATTACCAAAGAATTATTTTATTAATCAAAGAATCTAGATTTGAATTTATAACTTTCGCAATAGTAATTTAAAAATTTTCAAAAAATTGATTGCAACTTTTTATTCTTCAGAAGCGTACAGTGGTCTAAATCAGGGATTTACTGTTTAAAATTGACAAATTTCAAAATTAATCACATTCTCATAGAAAACAATTATTTTTTTTTATCAATTGATATTCCAGGCCACTAAATAACAACATTCTACAAAGAAAATCTCATTGACGCTTAGTTATTATTTTTACTAACAAATTTTTAAACACATATTCTTTTTAACATTCCTTGTGTGGGTAAAGATTCCTTTTTCTCATAACAAAACTTAGAATATAAAAAAAAATTATTACCACTCGCACATATTTATAAATACTAAATATTTCTCATTATACCTTGTAAGTGCTCATTAAAATGACATCCCTAGTTGAATAAATTAAAATTCAGTCGACTGATAGTTAAGTTTTAATAACATTTTTGTCGAGGGCAAACCAGTATAATTGATTTATTTCCAAATTAGTAAACATTCCGGTCTAACTCTACTGTGTTAAAGATAAAGAAGAGTTTTTATAAAAAGAATCTGAGTTTGACAGTCTTATAACAAATATTGATTTTGCAATCTTGCAGCTGTACGCAGGCATTTTTTCTTAGTTCTTGTGCTATTCACGTGCAACTAGAAATGTTATTTTGCAGAAGTAATTTCTATTTGTATTTTTCATTTGACTTGCTGTACTCTCTGCAGTATTGTGGCTCACCTACTATTTATATTTCTACTTTGCAGCTGCAACTGGTAAATAAACATTGCACCAGTACTGTGCAGCTATCAAAAGTAGTTGTGCTTTGCAGCTGCATGTATCAAATTTACTGTACAATGCCCCTCCCCAACTGTAAGAAGCCATAATTAAATTACGTACAGCTTTTTGGGTGAAGGGGGTACGGGAAAATTTCACGACCTGTTGCATGAACGATTAAAGGAGGCAAATGGATACTGTTACCTAATATTTTTATCAAATAAACCTGATAAGAAATCCATGTATTCAAAATTATAGTATGTAACGTTAATTCTTAATAATTTTACAGTGAAATATTATGATTATGTTACCAGGCTCCGATACTTGAAAACATTTCAAGGTATTCCAAAGGATTTCCAAATATTTTAAAGGGTTTATATTTGATCAATTTCACCGGTTTTTGACCGCGGACGGATATTACCGTGGACGGTAATATATTTTAACGAAATTTCATAACATTTCTCCACAATAATGGAGGAATTTTTAAGGATTTTAAATATTTCAAGGTATTATAAAATAGTTCAAGGTGTTTCCAAAGAATTTAAAGAATTTAGAAAATTTTATGATATTTGAAAATATATTATAGAATTTCCATTAATTAAAACAATTAAAAGTATTTCAAAGGATTTAATATATGTTAGGGCATTCTAAACAGTTTTCTCTAACTTGAACAATGTTGAAAGAATTTTACACAATTTCGAAGGATTTGAAAATTTTAAAATAATTTATGAAGGTTTGAATATCCAGGTGGCAATACACGATTGACACAGTACTGGCCTAGTATAGATTGCTGAAATCCTAGTACTGGGCGAGTAGTGGCTTGTAACGCTCCGTAGTATAGTGGCGTGTGATACAGCCGCGGTAACCCAATACTGAACAACTGTTAGCGTACGCAAATTCCGGAGTTATTTCATACAATGAATGAAAAGTGCATAATTGTTTTTAGGATGCATTTGCTTTATCCGTGCATCATCACACAACTGCATGGCTTCCGAATACTATTTATAACTTCAAGAATGTAAATTTCATTAAAACTTTATGGTTAATTTTAACACTCTAATCTCTAATTATTAAAAAAATATATATTAATTGAAAACAAGTATTTTGTCTATTGATATTAAACTTAGAGAATTGAAAGTGAATGAAAAAATACCTTCATAAGGCATAAATCAGAACACTTAAAACACCAAATTTTAAAAGGAGTAGATGTGCTGCTTCTGGTAAATAAAAGTATTTGGAACATAACGAAGGAACGGGCTGACAGTAACTTGAAGTCATATCATAATCTTCGGTTGCCTCTCAAACGGGGAATGATCATTTTGATTAGAAATGTAAGTCAATCGACTTTTTTTACTTATACACAGATAAACGTTTATTTTTTGGCCTGCTAGTCATACAAAATTGACTTGCTTACACTTCAATTTTCTTCTACAAAATTTCCTTAAGACTAACTTTTGAAAAGTAACATCCATTCACACCTCATCTCTTAGACCGCTTGCTCTGATATTCCTTCTTTGATTCGCCACGCAAGCATGTTCCTACTTTTTCCTGTTGCTTCCCATAGTCAACCTCTGCCTCCGCGGCTAACACCTAATACTTATCTGCTATCTACAATATTTAAAATTTTCTTACATCTACTTCCTACGTCCCCGTTATACATCAAGGAAAATAGCGAAAGGAAGGAATTTTCATAATTACGAAACGAAAGAGGGAGCTAGATCAATCGCTGTCTGTATAGTGCTGTGTTGAGGGTCGCCGGAAAAAAAATTACTTAACTTTGTTGTTGGGGGAATCGAGTTTTCGATGCTGAGCTCTACATCGGAAGTGTTACTTTTTTTAGAAGCCCAATCATGTACCATAAGAAAGTTCATACCCGAAGGGAAAATGCACATGTACGAAAAAGTAGAAAGTACAGCTAATTCCCGACATATGGCCTCTTCTCCACGAAAGTTCTTTTTGTGAGGCTGGTGCATCTAATTCCCATAGCACTGCGTTTGAAACCTATTGTGCTATACCTCCTTATTTTTAAACCCCAGCCGTATATTCTCGCTGCTAAAGTATCTTTTAAGTCCTTTAGTATCGGCACATATACCGCTAGCCGACTCCACTTCACTGGAAATTCACGGAAAAAATATGTCTTTAAAAAAGTCACGAAGTAGTAGCTGGGTCTCAGATATGAGAAAAATTCATCGGATATTGATACAGTTTCGTAAATAATAATCTACGAAATTTGAAAAACAATTGACGAATTGGGTGTCAAAATTCTAAAACGCTTCATCACTTTTTTCGTGAATAATTTCAAAAATATGGCGAGTGATTGGGAAACGATTTTCAGAGCACTCACGAGCTCACGCGACAAATCTGGGAACAGGGAAGTAGGTTCGCCTGCTCGTGGCTCGTTTATGTTTGGACATTCGTGAATCCGCCGTGACAAGCCGTAACAAACCGTCGCGATGTAAGGACCCCCCCCCTCCCCCGAAGGCTCATGTGACGAATTGCCGTACCCCCTCCCACGCTTTCGTTACTTTTATTTTTTTACTTTTTCAACATTATTTTGCACCTGATGTAATCAAATGACCAAATATGAAAGAAATTAGCATTTTCATTTAATTTACTTTAGCATATGACGTTTACAAAAATTTCTTTATCCTCCGGGCGTGACAAATCGTGAGGAACCCATAAGCCTTCCGACCACTTCCAGTTAACAAGAATAATGGACAGCCCCAAAACACTTATTCTTATATTTGGACATAATGCATATTAATAGAAAGCTTAGAATTTATAGCTTATAACCCTGAAATCTTGAATGGACGTTAATGGTAATGGTAATCAATATAATGATATTTCAAGCTATTAATTTGATTAATTATAAAATTTTCAAGTTCAAGGAGCCTACATTCAAAACCGAATAGAGTGAGATAAAAAACAAATAAAGAAAATTAAATTCAGTTTAAGCTGGGATTAAATTCTGAATGTAGACTATTCGAGCTTTGAAATGACCTATTTATAATAAATAAAAGCAATATCTCAGAATATCATGAAGTATCCATTATCATATCCAACCAGAGCATTAAACTATAATTTACTTATTTATTAATCCGTCAAGTTTCACCAGTAACAACTGCCACCTACGTTTTGAGAAATTAAGAATTGCAATTTTAATTTCCAAAGCTAAGAAGAAGATAAATTTTATTATAAATGCTTCACATAATCGTAAAGCTTATCAAATTGCCTATCTAAGTGATTATTTACAATCTTTCTTAGGTTTGATATTAACCCAATAACAGCTTATTAAAGAGTGAAGAAATAAATTACACCAAAGTGTATTAACTACCACCTCACATATGTCGGTAACCAATGAATACATTGATACATGGCTTTGCACCTGTATTGCTACTTCATGACAACATTACTAGTATTCTAAACACATCTAAGTAGATTATTCGACATATTATTCATTTTTATTTATCAACAAAACACGAGTGAAAACTTAAACTTTGCCGAAAAATTTGCCATTTTTTTTAACTACTATTTTAGATTATACGAGAAAGTGTTTTTCTAATCCCATATTACTATTTTACCGTCACAGAGTGAGAAAAAACTGGATTTTTTGGGAAAATGAATCTACAGGTACAATTGCTCTCCGACCCGAAGATTTTTTTACATTACAGCCCATTCTAGAATCTGTTTAAAGAATAAAAGTAAAAAAATGTATTTTAAAATAAAGTCACATTTTCAATCAAAGAGAAGCATATTCATCTAAAATTTGGAATCTTTAAGCTAAAAAATAAACTCTTAAAAAATAATAAAACTTTCAATCGTCTACCTGAATTTACGTTCTGAAAAAGCGCATTTTTAGCGAAACATGTAATAGTTCATATTTCGGAACTGAGTGATTTTAGTGATCAATCAAACAAAATAGAATTTAAAATAAAACAACATTCAACAAAATACTTGAATCCTTTTAGACAGCAATGTCAACAAAGATGTGTACTCAGCATTTAGTTAAAGATTTAGGACGAATAAAATGTACATCTAAATGAGCAATTGCAATTATTTGAGTACCAAAAATTGATTCTTTGAGAAAAACCATCACAATTTTAAAAATTGTATACTAAATTTCATTATAGGCTCAGTTATTATTAATATATAGTATTTTCCGTTATCAGATTTTAATGGATATAATTTTTAGAGTTCTAGGTTACATTAGAGTCTCACATCAAATATTCGTATTTTCAGTCAAAAATGATTATAAGATTTTAAAGAAGCATTAGAGTCTTTAAAAATGTTAGATTATGTGAGCCTTTCTCGTCGAAAATGGTTATTTTTTATTTTTAAAATTACTTTTTATATTAGATTCACATGCTTTAACCTCAGGTTATGTTAGCGTTTAAAGTAAAAAAATTTCTATTTAAGAAACAAAAAATCATTCTAGTTTTAACAGGATCTGGAATATTTGACAACTTTGAATTAAGGTAGTATTTTTCGCTAGGAATGTATTTTTTCATTTTGAATAAATTTTAAAACCTTCACAAATTAAAAAATTGAAGTTGCGTAAGTCTTCTACACAAAAAATTGGTATTTAAAAAAAAAGATTATAGTTCGAACAAGATTCACAATTTTTCAACAGGTGTTCAGATTATTATAACGTTTTTCAAAGGAAATTCGTTATTTGAAACTAACTTTATTTTAGATTCTTAAGAATATTCAGAATCTGGAAAGAATTACCTCTGTTGCTGTGCTGATGTTTTTCGTCGGTAGTTATTGTTACTTTTAATACAAAATTACTAGGTTTTAAAGAATATTTACAACTTTCTTACCTCTTTAGTGATGTTGGCGTGTTTCACTTGAAATTGATATTTTTAAACAAAAAGACATTAGATTTAACTCCAATGATTTTTTGTTAAAATAACATTCACAAGCTTCCAAAATTTCTTACTGTATTAGGACATTTTTTGAAAACTTAAATTTTTATTAAAAAATATTACACCTCGAAGAAGTTTTACGATTTTTTTTTAATATAAAGTTTCGTTGCCGTTTTATATCGAGAATGTGTATTTTTAAACAAAAATCAGTATAATTTCAAAAAAATTGAAAATATTTTAAGAATGATGGATTATGTTAATACAGGCTGATTAATTTTTTATAAAAAATGCAACGCTTTTATGATCAATTCTAAAGATAAGGTATCAATTTTCAGCAATATTATCAAAAATATTTTGCTTCATTTTAAATTGTTTTAGATAATAGACACTATGTAATACTGCAATTTAGCATTAATATAAATCTTATATATAACATTTAAAAATTGTGTCTCATACACAAAAATCGTACGCACTTGTTTCTTTCTGGTAGCTTGAAAATCATATATTGAGCCGGAAACGGTAACGAACGAAATTTGAGCCGAAAGAATGTAAATCTAATCTTATAAATGAAATCTTCGAATATCAGTAATTATAAATTTTTTTTTGAATTTTTTAGTAAATTTATAAATGACTGAAAATGTTCAGCTCATTAAGGTATCCCAAACTTTTTGGAAGAAATACAGAATTTTGTAAATTACTCGAAATTTCAGATATAAAAAAAAAACTCCGCTCACAAAAACTAGTCATAATTAGTCCAACTCCTTTTGGAAAACTTCTTTTAGTTTCATAAACTAAATCATCAATTAGTGACAGTATTATTGACCGAAAGCCACTTTCCAATGTATTTTATGCGTAGCCTTTCCAGAGATTCCAAGCATTCAAACCTTTTGAAGATTTCCAAAAATGTATTGATAATTTAAGGTAATTTATCAGTTATTGATGTTAGCTCATCACTTCGAGTTCATCTAATCACTATTTACTACTCATGATCAGTCTATAAAGCGTTAGCAAATATAAAAGTGAGGTTTTAATCCCGACAGTCCTAGATAAGGTTTGTTTGTAACTGCTTTTAGAACGAATTAGAAGCTGCTCACATACCGCATGCTTCGCACACCTCGAAAAGCGAACATTCCGCGATGCGTTACAAAAAATTGTTTTCCAACTAAAGGCGTTGTTTTATCTAGAAGGGAAGTAAGAATGCTATAAACAATGAAATTTGGAACAATTTTCATGATCAAAAGTTTGGAAATAATCCCGTCATCCGAATTCCTAACGAGTATCTACTTGGCCAAGACTTTAGTGTTGTTCCTCAAGTTTAGAATCGTTTCTTCAAAAAGTCATTAGGTACAAGTTGGCTCATGCAAGGCGTTTTGGACGGATCGTCGGGCTCGATAACCGGCAAACTATTCGACTTGCGTTATAACGTCGCTTCTCGCATCGAACATGGTATGATGTGACATTGGCTTAGATGCACTGTTAATGCAGCGCTCACCGCGCCTCGCGATCTTGGTAAACTGCTAGAACTTTGTACGCTAACATATTCAGCTTAGTTAGGGAACGGCCTGGCTGTAGTCTCTAGTAATTCGCTATCCATAGAAATAGCTTAGACTACCGTCAACGCGATAGTTACTCTAATCTGGATGTTAACTTTAGCATTTAGTCAGGCCTCTGCAGTTGACACAGATCCTAAACGAAACATGTGTGCCAGCGGAAGGTACTATAGAAGTGCTTTGAAATAGGTTCTTTGTCATATCAAGAAGATCGGTGATATAAACAATTTTATCACTGAAAGCTTTAAAATGCAGCTGCTAAGTATGTTTTTTCAATAATATATTCAAAGTATTTATCTAACTTGAAATAGTCCAGTCATATGGTACTTTTAGATGATAATTTCTAGCGCAGTCATTTTTTTTTCTCTGGAGCACTTCATTTGAGAGTGCATATTATGGGGTCGGGTTCTGTGAACAGTATTTCGTCACGGAACACGAAATTTTTTTCGGGAAAAGGGGCAAAGTATCACATTTCATTGGATTTGTGCTTTCCTGTGCATTTGAGAGGTAAAATTGTTCTTACAAAAATTAAAGTAGATAAAATTTTGCGTAAAACTAAAAGAAGATGTTGGTCTATCACGAATAGTCTCGAAGCTACGGTCTTTCAAAAAACCCCGATTTTCTCCAATTTTTTGCCAAAAGTCACATGTTTTTTTTCTGTAGCACGGATTCTGATTGGCAGATCCTAAAATAGTCAACAGCTGACTTGAAGTAGATGGAAATACCTGTAAAAAAAACATTGTCCTAACTATAATCGATCGCGAGTTAGCAGCATCTGCCAAAGGTGACCCATTTTTAACGATTTTACATGTAAATTCCCAGAGTTCAGTTTTTTGTGAATAGCTCCTTTGCGTGTTGACAAATAAGGAAGTTGCTACAGAATGAATATAAGAGGACTTAATTCTGCGTAAGTTAAAAAAAATGTTTCTATTGGCAATAGGCATATTTGCAAGGTGACCTATTAGGAGTAGGAATATTTTATTTTTTTTTTAAATTACGCAGAATTAACTCCTCTGGTATTCCTTCTCTAGGAACTTTCTTCTATTACAACCCCGAAACGAGCTACTTACAAAAAACTAAACTCTGGATATTTACCTGTAAATTCAGTTCGAAATAGGTTACCTTTGGTAGGTGCTAACTCGCGATCGATTATAGTTAGGACAATGTATTTTTTTAAATCGCAGGTATTTCCGTCTACTTAAATTTATCTGTTGAGCATTTTTAGATCTGGCTATCAGGATTCCAGCTACAGAGAAACTAAAAAAAAACATCATTTTTGGCAAAAAATTGGAAAAAATCTGGGTTTTCTGAAAGGCCGTAACTGCGAGACTATTAGTGATAGAACCTTTTTTTTTACTTTTACGCAGAATTTTATCTACTTCAATTTTTGTCATAACACTTTTACCTCTCAAAGAGCACAGTAAAGCACTAATCCAGTGGATATTTTTCATAAAGAATTGTTTTTTTTTTATAAAATCTTGCTTGAAGTTTCTCTATTAAACTTATTTTACTAGGATTCCCCTTGTTATCACTCACATCAAAATATAATACAAGAGTACTTTTCCATTAATTATTCCTTTTTTTAAATTAATTTTATTACAAAAAATTACACTTAAATGCAAAAGTATGTAATTTTCCATACAAAAATGTTGTTACAAATGCAGTGTTATAAATATAAATATACGTACTCTTCAGTTTGAAGCTGAAAAATCATGCATCATAATCGATATCCAACAGATTGTGGCTAAGAGTTCAAACCCTTTTCTAAATTTAATTTTTCGAAGTGTGAGTATCTTCATTATTAAAAAATGTTAAAGAAATGCATCATGGTTTGATAAATGATAAATAAAAAATAACAAACGATAAATGAAAATAAACCAGTTTAATTGTCAACAAATTTAGAAAATACAAGTTTCCGACAAAGAAACACTGAACAGCCAACAATTGTTCAAAAAATTTAATTTTTGTTTAAATAATAATTATATTTGTTTAAAAATACCATTTTTCATGTGAAACGACAATGTAACCTCCAGTTGTTAAAAAAATTTGGATCATTGAAATCAAATGATATTTTAACAAAAACTTTAATTTTTCACTTCGATATTGGAAATTCTATTCTTTGAAAAAGAATCGTTACGTTTAAAGCTAATAAATTGTGTTTTGAAATACAAATTTCACGTGGAAAGTACGCCAAAATAACCTAAAGTCGCTAAAAAATTATAAATACTCTTTTACACTTGATGGTTTTTTATTAAAATACTAATTTTCGCTGAGACGGGTATTTTTATCTTGGTGTTTTAGAAATAATTAAATATTTATAACTATGTTTCAATACAACAGAAAATGCCAATTTCCGTTAAAAATGCTAAAATTAATGAACGTAAAAAGTAGTTTAAAATACTGTATCTTTGAAATCTAATATTTTTTTATTAAAAATATTACTTTGCCCATGTAATAGATATACATACATACGTCAAAAGAAAAGATTGTTTTAATGAAACATTTGCTTGCCCCTATATACAAGATAGAGTTGGCTTAATTTAAATGAAAAAATTTTATTTGAAAAATGGTTTTTTTAAGTCAATACAATATTTGTCTGACCTAATATTCTTAAGAAAGGATCTGTGTGAGTCAAAAATTATTTTTCTGAGTTTATGTAACCTGAAATTCTTTAAAATTGCAGTTTTAATTTTAAATCTAATAATTTTTGTTTGAGAAAAAACTATTTTTGATTTAACACGATGGCACAATAGGCTTCATACCATGAGCCTCAGGAAGAATCCATCGGGACTCCCACCCATACATAAACTAAACTAAACTAAACTGCATAATATTTTCAATAAATTATTAGAAAATTTGATATTTTTCATTTAACCGCTTAACAGTATTAAAAAGCACGAAAGTTTTCTCAACTTGCATGCAGTTTTCTATCACTTTTCTTATTCAAGGGGGTTGCATCTAGTTTTCATTTTTTGATTTTAAATAAGCACACACTAACTTTAAGCAATGCAAATCTATTTAGGTTTTCAACAAAAATCATTGGTAGATTTTCAAACATATCGTCACACCACTTTTCTAGATATGAGGAGTAGCAAAAGCGCGATACGAGCACATATGTATGTTTTAAAAAATCTCAAAAGAAATGTTTAATTTTGTGGTTTAACAATTATAAAGTTTAGAAATAGAAAAAGCCTTCATACTTACTAAGAAGGTTTTAAGATATTTGAAAGGGCTTTTAAATTTTATTATTCTGGCGATATTCTGTGAGAAGTAAGAGCATGTTTTTAATCGCTAATTTTGCATCTCATGTTCCTGAACGCTACTGTTAAGTCTTCTATAAATGGAATGGAAAATGTAAAATTGCGTATTTTAAATGTATTATTTTCATTACTGTCACCACCTAATTCCTTTGAAGATAGTGAGGTATTGACATCATGTCAATTTAAAAAGGATTCAGTATAAATTCAGAAGAATTTAAAACAATTTAGGTTAAATTCGAAAAATTTGAAATAATTCCGTTGATTTCACAAAAATTTGAGAGAATTTAGAGGAACTTAAGGTTAATGAGAAGATTTTGATGAAGTGCGTATTAATTTTAAATGAATTAAAAAAATCTCAAGTGAATCAAAAAAGTTAAATTCTACGGAAAAATGCATGGGATTCAGTAAATTTTCAATAAATTTGAAAAAATTCAAGGAGACTAAAAAGAATTTGCTACAGTTTAAAAAAACTTACTGTCAGTTTAAAAGACTTCAGAATATTAAAAACCTATAGGTCATGTAAAATTAATCCATATCTTCCGAAATTCTAGTTTATTTAGTAATCTGATTTCTTCAAACTCCTTTGGAATCACTACGAACTATTAAAAATACTACAAATGCCCTGAAATATATTAAACGTTTTGAAATCCCTTAAAACTTTTTAGAGCTCTAAAAAATTTACCAATATTTTTTAAAATACGCTGAAACCTTAAAAGATTTTACATTTAAAAGTAACACACAATATTTTGAATCCTTTGGAATCAAATTCAACTAACTGAAATATATTAAAGGTTAACAGGAATCTTTCTCAATACCATTAAGTGTTTCAAATCCTTTGGAAAGGTTTTCAATCCCTAGACAATTTCTGAAGCTCTTGACTTATTTATGGAATTTCTAAAAATACCCTAAAATATTTCAAAAGAATTAAAGAAAATTCAGAAATATGTATAGATATATTTAAGGATATGGGTTAATTTATTTATAGGAAAGTAACTTAAATAATATTCTTATTTTAAAAAGTAACTAAAAAGTGATTTTCAAAAAATAAGTAACTAAAAGTAACTATGTGCCAACTATTGAAACAAAGTAAAACTACTTAATACATTTCTGAGAATTCAGTTTCTTTTATAAAAAATTAAGAAAAGTCGACAGATAGAATTTACATAAACAAATTAATTAATCGGATAAATTTGGTTATAATACCTCTGACTATTGAATATATAGACACGATTACAAAAATCTGAGACGTTTGCGACCTATCCTTTCTAAAAACATGATAACCTCAAAAATAAAAGAAGTACTTTCCTAAGAATGTTTCCATCTTACAGAAATTTGTCTTTAAGCTCAAGAAGATGAAACTTGACAGTTCTCTTTCAAACGAATTTACAACATTTCCCTTCGTTTCTACATTGGTATTTATTTTTTCTTATGCTCATTCGTTTTTTTTTAACGAACGGTGGTGCATTTTCTGAGTTCCACCGCAAACTTTTGATGTAATACGATAGTAATAATAGGATAAATTAAATCGAACCCCTCCTAACGTCTGTTTAAAGCTCGTCAGCAGAAAGGACTTGCTCAGGGTAATATGAACCCGAAATTTAGTCAACGAGGATTGCAAGTCAATTTCGAGCATGTCCCTTCCGAAAACCCGATTATTATGGATTTCAAAGCTGTCTATTACGGACTGCAGACGTTGGAAGGACTTCGAGCGAAGCACCAATGGTTAATTAATGAGTAATCACGATGCACTCGCCAATCTAGAAATACCTTCACGAACCTTTGCTTCGAAGAGAACACTAATAGGCTTCCAAGCATTCAGCAGATACCTGAGAATATTCGATCGATCCGCGTGTATTCTATCCTATTCTACTATTTATTGCTCCATCTTCAGAAGAAAACGTAGTAAGTAGCTTACATTTTTAATATTTCTAATATAGTACATTTAGAAAAATGAATATATACACTGAGCATCTGGAAATTTATGGTTAACATATTTTATTCTTGACTATTGTTCAGCTGTCTACAGGGGGCCGATCAGAGCCACTGTGAAGTTAGTTTACGAGCGCAGCTTGGCTCTCACGTGTGGAGAACCCCAGTAGCGAATACCAGAATCGCACGTTTTTTCGTGACCTTTCGGTCGGGCCAACGCGACGCGACGTTTCTCCACTTGTGAGAGCTAAGCTGCGATCATTAGCTAACTTCAAAGTAACTCTTATCTAATGGTTATATATTCAAAAATCCGCACTCTTTGCCGGTAAATTCTAATCACGCGTGGCGCGCGCTGCCCGCAAGTTTGAGTGTGTCTAATGCGCGCGACTGTTCATTCACGCGGTTCCCGCTCGATAATTTATTTACGTCGCGCTCCGCGCTCGGTCTTTGTATATTTTCCACACTTTTACACAGACTTTTTTGAACCAAAGGTCAAAGTATTGACAACAGAAATTTGGTGATAGTGAATTCTCCTTTGGTAAATCTCCTTCGGCTTTAACGAACACATTCTCATCATTTATCTCGTATAAATGTATATTATTACAATTGATGACATGCATTGACATTAAAACAGGCGTAGTTTTATTATCACGTTTATAAAATGCACATTCTTTAAAAAAATTTGTTATTAAACATTTTATTGCAATTTCTGCAGTTTTTTAAAAACTGAATTTGGTCATTTTCAATTTTATTTATATGATTAAAACGTTACACATACGTTACACATACCTTTTTTTAACTTTTAAATTATGTCCCTAACCTCAGTGACCCACGACACTTCGATTATTCAGGGATTGGGGTGAGGGGGGGGGTAGTTTTAACCATATTAATAGCTGGTGTTTTATGCTGAGAAGGTCAGCAGCCTGCAGCAGCGTGGTCTTAGATGGGAATTCAAATACTGAATTACAGATTTTTCAAGAAAATTCAACAAGTTGTAATGATAGTCTTGCAGGCAATTCAAAAAGAAAAAATGTTTATTTTTTATTTTTTTCATATCGTGCGTTATTTGGCTTAAAATGTTCATTTTCATGTGTTTTTTGAAATTTTGTAAATGCTATAAACCTAGTAAATTTTGGTTTTATCTAAAAAAGTCATTCACAGAAATTGTTTGTCTTTTTGAGTACTATAAATAATTGTACAGAGAATTTCTAAATCTCGAAAAAGTTCTCTCAAACATTTTCAAAATACGCTCACTTTTTGAATTTTTATCCAAAATGGCTGGGTAACGAACTTGACCTTCAGTTTAGGACAATAAAAGATTACATCAAAGGCCAATCCAATCTGTCAATTATTTCGAAAGTTATCGTGCTGACCAACTAAAACTCTACAGATGCACACACACACGATGAGATAGTCAAACAGACAAATTCGTAAAAATCTGTTCTTCGGATTCAGAGGATCTCAAAACGTGGAAATTTGACAAAAACTGGGAAGGGGGTGAAATTTCACACAAATCTAATACTTTCTTTTATGAGAATGTAAAATTTCACTGGATTACCTTTAGATAAATTTAAAAAAGGAATACAGTTCCTGATAGATAACACCTTGACTTTCCATTTAACAAAATCGTTTACAGATAAACTTTGTCAACTCCCAAGGGCTCCCCAATTTTTAATGATTCAGCTGACATAGTAATGCAGGCCTTAAAATCTGATATTTTTAATAAACTAGATTTTCAAATTCTTGCTTACTTTAAATATGCCGACGAGACATGTTTAATTATTCCTGAAGATAATATTAAACGAGCTATCAAAACTTTTAACTCTTTTAATGAAAGATTACAATTTACACGTGAGATATAACATAATAATTCCATCAACTTTTTTAACATTGGCAAACCGAACTATACTTTGATGATTCATCTATTCTACTTTTTGACAATAAATTTCCGAATGAAAACTGAAAAATAGTAAAACATTCTCTTTTTTTAAATAGCATTAAACAAAATGTTAATGAAAAACACATCGATAACAGATTAACAGGAATTAATAAGAAAATGTCTATTTAACAATTATAGTAAAACTATAAAAGAAGAATTTGATCTAAGAAGTAATATTACTATTTCATACTATGGTCAAATTTTAGAAAATATAAAAAGACTCTTGAAATCTTATGAAATAAGCACTACTTTTCGTATAAATTATAAACTTGATAAAATAATAAAATTAGGCAGAGAACAATTAGAAACCCTTGAAAAAATGACTTAGTTTACAGTTTTTCTTTTAATTGTGAAAAATGTTATATTGGACCAAAGAAAAAGACCACTATACCTTAGACGAAAAGAGCACCACGATAGTGTCCGACTAAATTATTATAACGTACTTAATGAGCATTAGATAATTATATTAATGATATTAATAATCGTCATAATGATAATAATTCTCACTTTTTCCTTTGCGATGAGATTGAAGTTTTACATCAAGAGAGTATGCCTATAAAAGGATCCTTTGGTGTAATGGGTTTATCAAAAGAGAACTAGGTAATTTTCTTAACAATGTTACAGATCTAGACCATCTTAATGAATTTTAACATTCCATTCTTGAATGCTTTGTATGCTTGAATGCTTTACCAACAATTCTTGAACGCTCATGAATTAATTTTTTCGTGCTAGGTTTTACTTTCTTAATACGTTCAAAAATTTATCTCTTATAATTGTTAAATTAGTTCTCTTTTCTTCCGATCTGCGGTATGACAGCTTATTTGATACTTATCGACTGTCATTTTTGGAGTCACCCTTATGGTAGTATTTTTTAAATTTATAAATGTTCATTTTTCAACCAGTTTGTATGTTTTAAAATATTAAGCATTACAACAAAAATCTCTTTGTGTTTTTGAGATTATGGTACCTATTGTGACTTTAATAACTGAATCCTAACCTCTACTTATAATAAAATAATTTAAAATAAGTAGCTATCTTTTTTTATTAAATTTATTGACATTACAACTTGATTTTAAACTAAAATATTTCACTCCAACGAATTATCAATTACTTTCATTACTAATTCGTAAGCGTATCATTTACTAAGGTTATTCTATCTTTTTATAATTTCAATAAGTTTAGTATTTTTACACCATTTTAGAATGCAATATATATAATTAATTCCCCAGTCGATAAAAATAGGCGTGTTACCGAAATGTTGAGTTTCAAATTTAATAATCTTGTTCGACAGAGCTAAAAACAAACTTCGTTACTCATTTTATTCCAGCATTGGTTTCTAGGACGTTGAATATCTTAACTCTTATCTGCTCTTTAGATATCTAGATATTCAAGATTAAGTTCTGTAGATATTAGGAGTTATATTGAAGTATGAAACGCAGAGTTTTCTTGCTTCGAAGGTTTTTTTAGGAGGAAATAACACTTTTTTGAATGATTTTACAATATTCAAACATTCCACAACATTATTATTACTGTCATGTTTGAACAAATATCAATAATCTTGATTTTTCCACAAGTTTACATACGACACGAAGCATTGAATATAAGGTTCATGAAGTGAACAACAGATGTCAAGAGCATTTTCCACAAAATTGACTTTAAGATTCATGAAGTGGCCGATAGAGTTATGGCGTTTTCCTGCACTCGGATGATGACTCTCGCATATTATATATTTTAGTCTAACATCTGAAAAGTTTCAATTTAGTATAATAGTATATTGTGCTACTAATGCAGAAAGAAGGCAGTTCCACACGAGTATGAAGTTTGCTCTACGAGCCGATGGCAAGTAATCTAAAATTAACAAGAGTTGCAAATGTCTACTTTCAGCACCTGTTGCACTCGATATTCTTTGTAACAAATGAAGGAAATTTTTGAGTTGAGAAACAAAACAAAAATTTTAGAAAATCTGTGTTTAAACTCTAGAATTACCAGAAATTACCAAAAATTTTCGGATATTTCCGTTGAGTTTGTAAATTACCAAAAACTTCCAAAAATGTAAGGCACCCAGAGCAAATAAAACAAAAATTTCCGGCAATTTATGTAGCATTATTGAATTACCCAAATTTACGGAAATTTATAGAACTGTGCTAAATTTTACAAATTCTAAGATATTTATGGAAAAATGATCAATTCACCAGATTTCCGAAAATTTATAAAATATTACTAACTTACCGGAAATTTTAGTCGTTTAATAATAATATCAAACAACTAATAAATTGTTTCTTAAATTTGTTCCTGAAGTCCATGAATTTGATAAATAATTAAAAATAATTTTTCTTTAGTTTTTGTTTTATTTTCATGCTTAGAATTCAATGCAAATTTAAAATATTAATATTTTGAAAGAAAGCTATTTTTGTGAGACTAGTGAAAATTATAAAAGGAGTTTTTTTAAAAAAATAGGTGTAATATACCAGTACTATAAAGTTACATTCACAGATTAAAAAAACATTGTTATATAATTTTATGATCAAATTAATATACTTCAAGTACGCTCAAAAAAATCTGCTGGTGTTAAAACGAATACCCTGAAAATTCCAAGTTTTCCCAGTTAAGTAAAAATGCGAATTTTTCATTTAGAAATTTAACTGAATTAAAGTTTGAATCTGGTACCGTGACCAGATTCCTACAGTACAGTCAGTTTTTTTATTTCCTAACTTATTTTCACACGAAGGGCCACATCGATTTAAGAATTTGGGATACTAAATAGGATGTATCAAGAAAGTTGGGCCTGGTTCTTAATTTTTGGAATTCTAAAAAAAGCTTTTTTTTGTTGTAAATAATTGTTTTGCTTTTTTCATCATTAGTAAAATTTAGGACCAGACCTTCGTGTGAAAATAATTTAAGAACTAAAAAAAGTGGCTGTAAGTTAGAAATCTGGTCACGTGACCCACTCGTCACATGATCATAATACTGTCTTTTACATATCGATAAGATCATCAAATTCTATTTTAAAAGAAAAAATAATCCACTGTATGATTTAAACATACATGAAACACAAAATAAATGTACATCTTAGTATTTACTACAGTTATATTTTTGTTTCAGTATTCAAGATAGAACTTTACACCAGGGTAAAGCAAAAATGCGTTGCAACATTTGTTTTCATTCTAAATATTTTAAATGGGAAAAGCTCATTTTTGAAAAATCGGGGAAAACCACTACTTTTTGTTAATTATTTATCAATTAAATTTCCTTCACTATTTACAAAATATGCAAGAAATGATTAAAAATCCATATATTTATTGACATACGCCCCAAAAACTTTGTATTGCCCCCAGAAAATGCATAAAAAAATTCAAAATAGCAGTTGAATGATAAATTAATTACAACCCGTGCGGAAATTTCAATATGGATCTTATCGGGGCCAGATTGGGCAGAATTTGGCTTACATCGGTCTATCTACCAGGTGTATACATATGAAACCGGTATTGCCATTTAACGGCCAGTAGACACACTTGTAGGCACTGTCGGAACTTACCATTTGTGCTAATTGGCATATTGTCATCTGTCAACAATATCCAATACCAAACATTTCAAGTTT
>NC_046661.1:106503059-106520281 GCF_010883055.1 Belonocnema kinseyi | reverse complement strand
GCACCATCACACCGGACAAAACTGACTCGGGAATTGGTTGAGTCGTACAGCTGGCAACCGCTACCCCACCCCGCTTACTCACCAGACTTGGCTCCATCCGAAGACTTTATTTGGAAAGGTATCCATAAATTGCCTGAGAGGTGGACAAAATGTGTAGCCAGCGAGGGCGCATACTTTGAATAAAATATTTTTTATCATTCTCTTGAAATAAATGTGTTTTTTTCTTGAAAAAATACCGGTTTCATATGTATACACCTGGTAGATAAGGCCAGGCTCGAAACGGAACGCGATACCCGATCGGGGCCCAAACGCAGCGCCCAAAGATAACCCGGTTAGTTAGGTTTCATCTTAACATTCTTGATTAATTTACTTATTATAGCTTTCAGCATTTTTTCACTTTTTTTCACCTTTTTAATTATTAATTGAGATATTGTTGATGTTTCACACTTTACATTGAAACTTGAGCGATTTGGAATCAACCCTCATTAGGCCCCGAAATTAATGGGGCGCCATCTACTGTTTAGGTTGGCTGTTAAGTCGGTGTCCAGAGGGGGTCAAATTCAACATCGAAAAATTGTGTGTCCGATCTGGCCCACGTCGGAAATAAGACAAATATTTGCAATTTATGCACGGGAAAGACGTGATTTTTGTAATTATTTCAATAATTTTATGATTAAATAATGTCCTTACATATACTCCTCTTATCATTATCGAAGAATTAAAGAAATGAATAATATCAAAATCATAACTAATGTATTTTTAAACTTGTTGCTATAGTTTATAAATTTAATGAGCAACTAACAAAATTAGTTTTTTACTTTCTTAGGTATTTGAAATGGACCTTCTGTATGGAAAATTTATTGCTACATAATATAACTTTTTTTCGGATCAAACCTTAAATTTATTTGTTTCAAAGAACTTTTGGGGCAGCAAGTTCTTTCTTTCTTATTAAACTGCATTAATTGAACTACGAAATTCTTAGAAATTGAACAAAAAATAAGAATTCATCTATCATTCATCATTATTCATCACTATCAAATTTAGATGACTTGGATGATGTGGTCGTTCAAATCACTCAGTAAAAAGAAAGTATCAATTTTGTTGCTGAGCATTTTGCTCCAAAGATCATTTGACTTTCGAGATCCTAATGATCGCTGCACGATCAAAAACAATAAAAAGCATGCACATGAGCTAAAATTCTCTAAGAACGTGAGTTATCTTGGTTTGACTTCATACATGATGCAGATTCACATTATTATGGTCTCAAAAGTCGATCATTCACTCCGGCCGATCAAAATGCTCTTGAATGAGTTTTTCCGAATATAATTTTTTGATATAATCATTAAAATAAATTTTGTACATAAAAATTTTGGGTAAAATTTGGTTACAATTTCAAAGACACTAATTAATTTTGATAGTAATTTTGTCCAACTTAATAGATAACATTTTAGGAAGTTAATATCATTTCATGAAAAAAACGTATACCATATTTTTATATTTTGTTGGGTATTTTAAACAAATAAATTGCTGCCATACTTTAGTAAAGCAACTTTCAATTTGATTGTCTCTAGAAAGAATGGTTCTTTTCGATGCACAATTTTGTATTCTCATTCTGTATTCATACATTTTGGAAGCTAGTTTATGTTTTTGTGAAAAACTAAAAATTCTATGAAAAATCACAAATTAAGGCCGATTTTAAAAACCAACCGAATAAATAGTTCCTGGAATAGCTCAATTTTTTACGTTGAATTTTATATACCCTTTTTCAGAAATATGATATCTGGGGTATGTAGTTCTTTTTTTTAGTGTGACTTGCAGATGTAAAAGTTACAAGTATTACAAATTCTCGTAATTTTGACAGACTTGTACTGTACATCTGCACACTGTTAGAAAAACCCCATCAAAATATAATATACATGTGAGCAAATTCATTTGCACATTTAGTATATTGAATTTAATATACCATCATATTGTAGAATTAATATACATTTATATAAAGGTCGGTAAAACAGAGTTTATAATTAAAGTATAATTGAAGTTCAATGTCCGGGTGGAATTTTCTTCAAAGTTCATTGTAAATATCGTAATTCTAACGCGAGTAACCTGCTTTTGGGTCAAGTATGTTAATTATTCGCTTAATTGAACTTGTCTATATAAAGTCACTATTTTTTATGTTTGACTACAAAGAAAATATACTTCATTGTTTAAAATTAAAAATATTGTCTACATTTTTTTATATGCGTGAAAAGTGAAATTACCTGACTTTTCGAAAAATTGATCAACATACATGCATATGAAATTTAATATGCAGCCTCTTAATAAGTTTATTTTTGTAAAATCTATAATGCAATGAAGTGAACTCTAGAGATAGGGCCCCCTGATAGAGTTCTTCCGAGAATTGACTCCGCGCCGCAAGTAGGAGTAAAAGAAGCTGCGCGGAGTGAGCGATGGTCGCTCAGGCGTGAACAAACAAAAGCGTTTTCTAAGAAACGGCCCTCTATCTGCGTAATTCCCCATCAAGGAGAGCCCCAAAATCGGCCCAGACTTAGAGTTTCACTGTAATATAATAACTATTCATATTTTGAAATTGTTGCAATATTGATAAAATCATACTCCTGCCATAAGAAGATATAATTTTTGAGCGCAGGGTATCAGTGGATATTTCTCTTTTGTTCGAATTGCACTTTACAGCATTTAAACAAAAATATTAGACTTGAAATTATTCACCCTAAAGCATCTACTTTAAAACATATCTGCAGTAATTTATTCTAGAATGTACGTCACATGGCACGCGCTATGAACAACCACGACGCCTTTTCAGCAGCGAGTTGAGGTTAGTAGTGGCGTTAAAATCCCATCTGGCTTTTGAGCAATGTCGACGAATATCGACTCGATTCTTCTACAGTGGACAGGTGCCAATGAGATACGAATTGCAATAAAATAAATAATGTGAATAAGTATTAAGTGCCATTTATACCTTGTAAACAACACAAAATACATTTCTTAAACTTTTTCAGCAATACTTATCATATAGCATTCGTAAAATGTTCATCAATCCTCTCTGGCTGTTGCTTGTAAACTGAGGTTAGGATTACCATAGTTCACTATATATAGCTTTTCATTTACAATTTTCGCTAGAAGTGTACATTACTTTCGTATGAAAGATCTAAACATATATTTAAAGTTTATTTATCCTCATAGATTAATTATAAGCAACCGCACACCAAGTGCCATATTGAATTTCGCCTGTCATTGACAGACGGACTAGTATTTACCACGGTGCTGCTATCTACGATTAATTTTGCATCATGAACCTCATTGTTTCAGCAGGAGCCGAGACCCCCACCATTTCTCCTGGAGAGCAGTGGTGGTGGTAGAGGCTTCTCCTCTGTTACGTCAATCCGCTTCAGGCTGTACCGTAGATAGAAACTATCGTCGGAGTGCATAGGGGCGACTAACTTTTCAATATAAAATTGTAATGGTAACTAAGATTTTAATTATTTCATTTTAGTATGTTCACATCTATTTTCAATGAATGTACAGAAGTTTACAAAGTGTTTCTTTCTTGTACAATTTTAAATACACTGCACTTCGTACTATCTCAGGATTCGCCAAACCATAAACAATTAGGGTCGTTGGAATCATTTCTATTGGAGGTTCGTCTTAAAAAATACATTTTTTCTGTTGTATTTTGCCATTTCTGTTTTATAAAGTCATATTGAACGTGAAAATTGTTGTGTGGACTTTTTAAACAACAACAAGATCTACCTAACCTCACAGTCGAAATTAGAATTATCGCAGTTTTTCAAAATTTAAAAATTTGTATCTAAGAGCATTATTTTCTACACTTGTGATTTCGCGTTTCAGAATTATTTATTTTCATCCCAACCGAATAAACAAAATTATATTCGAACAAGGTTTAATACTCTAAACATAACCTCAAAACAAACTTTGTTACTTTATGCATGATATGCATTTTGTTTTTCGGAAACAAATATAAGCTAAATATTTGGCTAACACTAGAATCAAAATTCTGCTGATTCACGTTATAATATTGTTTTGCTTGTTTACTTATTTGAAACTTTTTATGACCAGTGAGAGATACGCGAACTCCCACCGCCTTGTACAGCAATGATACCATTTTTTTTTTTAATAGACAGTTTTGAGGAACCTGATTTCACTTCGTCCAAAATCTTATTTTTCTCTTGTTTTCTTTCGGCTATTTCTTAATGTGTATAACCTAACCGCTCACTAAGTGAATAAAAGCGAACTGAGGCGGATCTCCTACAATATTTTTGCTGCATACTGAAAATGACCCCCCCCCCCCCAGGACCACCTTGTCATCTATAACGGGAACCGTTTTTTACATTTGATGTATAATGTACACAAATGTTGGCTGATATTTTTTGCAGTGCAACAGTCTATTAACATTATGCACCGGGTAGAAACTTGAGTTATGGAATTAAAATATAGTTATGAGATCTCAATCGTATTCAGTATCAATAAATTCTGATACGTTTAATGTTAAATTGAATACTATATGTATGAAAAATAATATTTAAAAACATGTTTAAGCCTACTATGTTGATCTGTTTAAGTTCAAGACTTGAAGGTTTAAGTTCGGTTATAAATTTAAGTTTTGGTTATAAATTCATTTTTGTTCTTGTTGAAGATTCATTCTTTCTGATAAAAATAATTACTTTGGTTAAAAATTAAGCCTTTTTGTTCAATTTCTTTCTTTTTGTATAACAGTATTTTTTTAACTGAAAATATAACTATTTTGTCAAATATTCGTTTTTTTGTAAAACATTATTTTTGATACCTAAATTCAACTATTCTATTTTAGGATAGAAATCGGTCTCAGATAGTAAAAAAATTAAACTATTTGGTTGATAATTCGTCTTTGTTTATTGGCTGCCTTTTCAAATAAGATTAAAATGTTTTTGGTCAAAATAAAACCCAATAAATTTTTCATTTAGAACTCTTCTTTTGTTCAAATTTTATTTTTGTACTTTAACAGCGAGGAGGCTTTAAACGAGATGATGAAAAGGCTAAGAAGATACCTAGATAAGAATAGGTTAGAGTCAAATGCGGAAAAGTCTAAGGTTATGATTTTCAGGAAAGCAGGTGGGAGGGTTAAGTGAGGGTGATGTAAGTAAAAGGTAAAAGCGGTACAGGTGGAAAAAGAGTTTTTGGTCTGCGCTTCTTGTTGCAGAGAGATGGTGGAGTAGATGGGCATATGAAAGAGAGAGAGTGAGAAGTCCCAATTTGGCGATGAGGCAGGTGTGGGGGCTAAGAAAGAGCTGTATGCAGATGATTTTAGAAGAAAAATAACACTTTTTTATTCTCTATGGATTGGAGCCTTTATGGACTACTGGTGTGGGCGTGCGTGGTAAGCGAGGAGGTAAATTAGATACAGAAAAGGTATGAAAAGTGGACATTTGGGTTGGCCAGAAATACGCTTACCTATATGATCACGAAGGAGACAGGTAGAACAAGTTTAGGGATTACAACGGGCAGTAGAGCGTGAAAATATTAAAAGAAATTTTTGGATGAGGTGGGAAGTAAGCTGGTTAGGAAGCAGAAGGGGAGGAAATGATAAAGGAGTCGAGGTTTAACGGGAACAATGCATGCATGGAGAATAGATATAAAAAGACCAATCTGTAATGCATGGACATCACCAAAAACGGTCACTTTTCTGTTGCCAGAAGTACGCACACACACATGTGTAAAATCACACTTCATATAGTTCAAAACTTTCCGAGCGTGGCATGCCAACGGCACTTAAAAATATATATGTGGCCGCCTCCAAAGTTTTGTTTTGACAGGTCGCTTGACCAAATAATTAATAATCAGACAGGATTTTGTGAAATGTTTGTGGAATAAAAAATTATTCGCAATGGAAGAGGTAGGTAGTATGTTTATGAAAATATCAAATTACTTTTACTAACACTATCCGTGCGACAGCTATTCGACGCGTTCGTAACAAAAACAATAAAAATACAACTTACAATACTCTAAAGTCTTGTACACTACACTTGAAACCACATTTATTGGCAACTTTCACGTTTATACAGTGATTTTTAATTTGAATATCCTTGCCTTTATTCGCAAACTATTAATTATTCAATCATTATTTATTTAAATTTAACTTGCGTTCACATCGGCAGCCATATATTTTTTTAAAGTGTGGTTTGCACGCCACGCTCGGGAAGTTTTGAACTATACGTAAGTGTGATTTTGCACATGCGTGTTGCGTACTTCTAGCAACAGAAAAGTGTTCATTTTCAGTTCCACTAGTTTGTTCTCCTAATGCCTATTCTCCATGTATGCGTGGTTTATACCAAAGGACAGATCGCAATATTTGTGTAAGAAAGGAGAGAAAGGAAGTCAGGAACTTATAGCGAGGATGAGATGCGGATAAATGGAGGATTATAATAGGTGCTGGCTTTTTGGAGAGAAGAGGATGTGTGAATTGTTTGAGAAAGGGTGTGCAAAAGCGCAGCACTTGTTCGAGAAGTGTGAAGAGGTAGGAAATACTGAGATAATCATAAAGGTATTATTACATGAAAGGGAAAACAAAAGGGCAGTAGCCTGCGTGAAGGGGTTGTTGGGTAAGGTAGAGGAAAAGAGAAGAAAGGAGGAAGTGGATTGGAGAAGAAAATATGGTGAATAGGAGAGGATGTAGGCGTAAAAAAATTGTAAATATTGTAAATAGTAGATAAGTATTAGGTATGAGCCGCGAGGGCAGAGGTTGGAAATGCAAGATAAAGCGAGAAAGTAGTGACATGCGTGCGAGGCAAGACGAAGCAAAGAAGGCTAGGCTATAACACTGAGCAGTTTTAGAGATAAGGTGTGGATGGATGTTAGTTTTTAAGAGGCAGTTGTAAGAAAATTATGTAAAAAAAATGTAAGTGCAACCTGAGTAAAAATGCTTCGACTTGAGTTTGACTTGGTTATGTCTTCGGTTCTACTCCAAGACATCGATGTCTGGCTGCGTCTCAAAACATATTCCATACATAGGCCTTCGTTTTACATTTATGGCCACAACAGTAAACGGCGTTTACTTGTCTCAAGTCGAGTCTTGTCGTGGCTAAGACATCCTTTACTTAACTCAAGACGAGCCTCGGCTTGGCTGAGATTATCGAACCTTTTTTGGCTCATAAATGAGATAGCAATTAACGAATTAAGAATTTGTAATCGTTAAATTAGTTATTTTTTATTTAAAAATTCAGTATCGGGGGGTCTGAGCGAGTACAGCCCTTAAAAAGTTGCTTAAAAAATAAAAATTGTAACTTTCTAAAAGAATCTCCTACGCCGTTCGAGATAAGTAAAACAAACAATATTTTCGGTATCAGCGTCAAAAAAGTATAATACGAATAACAATCCATGATTAAGTTGATTTAATATATACATTGCATAAAAATATACAAGATTGTTTAACCATTAACAAAGATTAGCTTTAATGACTGTTACAATTGGCCTTTTTGTTAGGGCAGGTATATGCTCAAAGTTGTAAACCGCAAGTGTTGGAGTCATGAAAATTCGACTTAAGAGATAAATTTATGTCTTCAGGACATAGAAACTTGATCAGCCAGCAGGCCGAAAAATACGCGTTTATCTATCTGTTAGGTGAAAACTCATCTCAACGAATTCAACCATATATGTATACTACCCCTAAGCGTGAAAAAGTACCCCTCCTGGAGGTTACAATATTATATTTATTGCTTTATTTTGCTAAGGTATTAAATTACATCAAACCCAAAGAATGTCATATAAAATCTTCAAAATGCAAAATATGTTAATTCGAATACTATTAACCCGAATAAAAATGCTTCGACTTGAGTTCGAATTGAATTGCCCCCAATCAAGACATGCTAAAGTCGAAAAGTTCGACTTGAGCATGTCTCAGTTTTGAGACGGAGCTAGACTTCAATTTATGTCTTGGAGACGAGTTTTTATGCCTTGAAGACATAACTTTATTTCTTTAGTCGAATTTTTATGACTAAAACACGTGCGGTTTATAACTTCGAGCTTATACCTGCCCTAATAAAAAGGGTAATTCTAACAGTCATAAAAGCTAATCTTTGTTAATGGTGAAAGAATCTTGTATATTTTTATACAATGTATATATTAAATCAACTTATTCACGGACTGTTATTTGTATTATACTTGTTTGACGATGGTACCGAAAATGTTGTTTGTTTTTACGTATTTATAACGGCTTAGGAGATCCTGTTAGAAAGTTACCATTGTAATATTTTCAAGGGCTATACTCGTTCAGACCCCCCCCCCCCGATTCTGAATTTTTAAATTAAAAATAACTAATTTAATGATACTAAATTTTTAACTCATTAATTTTAATCTCATTTATGAGCCAAAAAAGATTCGATGATCTCAGCCAAGACAAGGCTCGTATTGAGTCAAGTAAACGTCGTCTTAGCCAAGACAAGGCTCGACTTAAGACATGTAAACGCCGTTTTACCTGTAGTGGCCATAAAAGTAAGACGAAGGCCTATGTGTCGATTCAGTTTTGAGAAGCAGCCATGCATCGATGTCTAGAAGGCGAAATTAAGACATAACCAAGTCGAACTCAAGTCGAAGTGTTTTTACTCGGGAAGTGTAGTTTTTGAAGCCAAGATATATTATTTTGAGTCTGATTGGACTAAATGTTTTTTTGTTGAACGTATGGTACATTGGTACCATCAGTTCTATTTTATAGCAAACAATTATGAGATTTAAGAAAATTAACATTAATTAATCATTTCAATAATTCGAGGACCATTCAGGATCCAGGAACTTGATTTAAAATAATTTTAAAAAGAAAAAAATGAATTTATTTCTTCATCTAATTGAACAAGTTTAGAAGGTGTCTTATAACAAATTAGGTGTTTTTTAGGAAACCTTAATGACCAACTGATAAACTTGAATAAAATGTATGACAACTCTTCGTTAGCCCGGGGTTTACTGTGAAACAGAGATAAAGTTAAAAAAAATTCAATGGTTAGCTGGTGCAGGTTACCCGCAATATTTGAAGCCCGAACGAAAGTTCCTCTACCCCTCTGCTAATAAAGGAAATGTAAACATTCCACACCTACTCTACAATAAAAGAACACAAAACTAATTAATTAATCATTTTACTTAGATTAAATAGAGTTCATATTTAAACAGCTAATTTGACTAAAAGGTGTGTGGTTCCTCTTACGGGGAAAATGGTAGCATGGGAAAGTAATGTATGTAACAAAGCCAGTCTGGACAGGATAACTTGGACGTTTTGCAATAAAAATATGAAGGATAGTGAAACCGAGTCCGAGTGAGCTTTCTGTGGGTGGTTCACGAGATTTACACCCTTCGACGCTCTTCCGTAAGGGAGCGACTTCAAAGGGCTGAATGTTCAGGCCGCACACCCCGGACTGTCGGAACTTTTATGCAATCATACTTTGTTCTCTCGGGCGAAATATACGCGCTTGCGTAACCACGTACATGTACACTGCAACCCCTTGGCAAACAGCGCGACGCGCTTTACTGTATGTGTTAGGGGTATTCACCTGAGCGAGAGTTTACTTGCATGGCATCACCTACTTTCCCATCCAGTGAAAGGCACAGGAAGCACCGGAAGTTGCTACCCAGTTTAAAAGTAGTTGAAAAAAATGCTCCCCTTTTATCGCTTCTATCGCTCTAAGTTTCGCGGACAATTTGCGAAAAACTATCGGCTTTAATTGGAAATTCTGGGTCGATGCAATTACTCGTGTCTTTCTGCATGAATATCGTGGGTTCACAAATTACTGCCTGATTACCTTTTTTCAACGAACCTCGAACCATTCGGTCAATTCATCTAGATTCTCGTTTTGATCATTAATTGAACTTCCTACCATTTTTCTACACTTTTTTCCACAAATGGTTTTTTATGCGGCTTTTAATTATTTTCCGAAAGAGTTGGTAATGTGAATATACAAAATAGGGGAAACAGAATCAGAAAAAATGACCTAATTTTAAAAGAAAATTAATTGTTAGAGTAAAAGCGAAAACGAGTTAAATTTTACATAACCTTGCTTAAGATTTAATTAAGATTTCATACAAAATTTAATTTGCGCGAAAACCAAGTCCATTTCGTACCTATTAAAATGCATGGACTTTTTCAACAGGACAAGAGAAGACAGGATATGGAACTTCGCGTGTTAATAAAATATTGTGATGCAAGTTTGAACAATCTAAATAAAATAATAATCGAATTATTCGATATCTATAGTTGAAAAACTTCTTGCTGAATATATGTACGTCTAAATCGATCACTCTGGTATAGATCTTATTCATACTCTCTGATTAAATATTAATATTTTGAATTTACTTGAATTCCTTCGGAATAATTTAAGGGATTGAGAATAACTTAAAGATTTAAAAATAATGCAGAGACTTGAGAGACTTGAGAGCCTTCCTTAAATCTGAAGAATTAATAAACTTCACGGAACTTAGAGGGATTTATGGAACTTAACATTTCAAAAAATTGAGAAAATACAAGGTATTTAGCCAATACAGGGAAACCAGCAAATTAACAAAATTCAAGGGAGTTGGAAAATTTAAGTAATAAATTAGGCGAATTTAGTAAATTCAAGGAATCCAGTTAATTTTTACAAATTGGGAAAATACCAGAAATATGCAGAATTTAAGAAATACAGAGATTTCCAGGGGTACAGAGAATTAAATGTATCCAAAGAATTAATTAAATGTACAGAATTTAGGAAATTAACAGAATTGAAGCAATTACAAAAGTTCGACGAATTAAAGGAATTTTAAAAATTGAAGGAATTCAAAGGATTTGAGGATTACAGAGAATTTAAATAATACCTGTATTCCTCGAATTCTCTGTATTCTTTAAGTTTAAAGAATTCAGAGAATTTAAAATTCAAAAAATTTAAGAAATTCGAAAAATTCAAGGAATTGGGAGAGTTCAAGGAATGTAAAGAATTCAAGGAATTTAGACAATTCAACAAATTCAGGGAATTTAGCCAATTCAAGGACTTGAATGAATTTAGAGAATTTAAAGTATTCAAGGAATTTCAAGTATTTAAAGCATTCAAGGAATTTCTAGTCTTCAAGGAATTGATGAGAATTTAAGGCGTTAAAGGGAACCAGGCAATTCGAGGAATTCAGAGAATTTCTTGAATGATGTACTGAACTAGGGAGTAATAATATTTCCGAGTCTTTTTGATGCTTAGCGCGTTTGCTACTGCCGTTAAAAAAAACAGAGTGTCTCTTATAAAGACAAGCAACTACAGAGTAGGCATTTCAGACATAAACTCCTTACGAGTTTTATTTTTTCATCGAGGCTTCGAATTTCAAATAAAAAGGACGGAGTTTTAAAATAATCTTTTTAATTCTGGTCTACAAGGAAATATCCATTTTTTCTAAATCACGTTATAAGCATTGAAATTCCTTTTGATCACCGATGCTAGTTTGGAAGTATCAGATAATCTCAGGACTGGGAATTGATTTCATCGAATGAGAAACATGGGATTTCAAAGATAGGATACCTTTAAGAAGGTAATAAAGAGAAAGACAACCACCAATCACATTTTCGCATCGTATATGCTATCTTGCAAAGGTTCACTTCTGAGACCATGTTGCTCATAAGGGATGCGAGACGGTGGTTAGAACTCAGCGTCTCTCAACATCTATCCTCCTGTCATCCAATTACTCGAAAATCGAAAAGTCTAGAAAGTTACATTCCACCACTATAATATTCTCTAGACTTTATTTCTTAATTTGAGATATACTTCCTTATTACCTGAAATTCTTCTGCTTTAAGTTTTGAGTTTCCGTTCCAATTCAATTTGAAAGTAATCAATTGCATCAAAAGGATTGCGGAATTATTTCCGAATATATAGGAAACCAGCAACTTGTTAATCCGCTTAAAAGTAACTTGATAATAGATTAGATAAACGATTTAAGAACACGTTGCCTGTTGTACCGAAAATAAGAAAATCATTAATTTAAATCTTGAATTTATCAAATTTTTATTTAATTCAGTCTGTGAACAGCTATGGTAATTTGATTTTCTGAAAATATAATATGAAGGAGTATTGAATTGTTTATCCATTCTACTCACTACGAAGCTGGTAAGATAGCTTCTGATTAAAAATTTTAAGTTTAATGTTCTACTTTCTGAATCTAAATTGTTTTGACCTGACTAACTTAAGCATCACTGAGCCATTTAAGCATGCAATTAAGAAAGAATAATATAACTTTTAGAGGATCTTGCCTAAATCATTATCTATTTTTGACTCATCCATAGACAAACTTGTCTAATTCATTGAGGAATTCGATATGCATTTATTTTGTAACTAGATTAGTTAGTCTAATGTAACTGAAGTATAGTTATGCTGAACTGAATACTAGATTAATTTTTATAAATCCATACAAAAATTTGCATTTAGCAATTGACCGTAAAATTGTCATATTTAACTAAAAATTAGTCCTATTTAACTCATTGTAAATGAGATTCACAGAAGAAGTGAGTGTCTTTTCTTTAGAATGTCCAGTCATCACAGTATCATTCAGCTCATTCTCAGTCAAATACTAGTCAATTTAGTAATTAAATGTTGGTAACCTATTAGTCCATATTGACTGTGAATTCCCTACATTTTAATTAGTGACAAGTGAGCCAGTAAATTTTCTGACCAACAATTTTAATTTTTTCTTACAATTGAAATGAAAACTACTAAAAGAAATCATGAATAGTGGATAATTTTTACTCTCGCAGGTTCAACGCAAATTATTCAATTCTGAATTCAGTAAAATATATAAATTAAATTGAAAATATTCTCTAAAATTTCTGAAAGTTTTGAAATATTTTTCCTGATTTCTTTGGCAGGTCAATAAATCTAAAGTTGTGAAAAAATATTTACTCTTGTGCAAATTTCTTTTATTTATTAATAAAAAATAAGTAAAAATGAAATTAATTCTTTATCAAAGTGAATTTGTCGACATTTTTAAAATAATTGATATTTAGAGAGAACCAAATAAAAATCATTGCTCCTTCCACTCGAAAAAATTAATTTTAAAATTATGAGAGTGGCAACTATCTATTATCTATCATGCAGTATACAAAAAATTTTATGTTTGGACCTGGTTCAATTTTCATTTTCATATTTTCATAAACTCTTGAATTCAAAAACAGACTGTTTCAAAAAGTTAGCATATCAAAACACATATATTGTACATTTTTACAAGGCTCAATAAAGTCTTTACCATATTTTAGTAATTTTTTAACAAAGTAACCAGGTGTGCCATGGATAAATTTTTTACTTTTTTTAATATCTGCAATGTAGGATTCTCAGGAAGCACATGCTTCTATAATTATATCGAAATCACTTAAATCATACTATTTCCGATTTTGCAATGAATTTCCTACAATAATAGTCTATGCAACCCACTATTTGATTATTGTTTTTCCCAATAACTTTTCTTAGCCAAATATTTATTCGTATAAATAAACATCGTATTCTGACTCCTGAGTCTGATTACCAATGCATTGGTAATCAAACGAATTATTATACTCAATAAAAAATAATTTGAGGCGTGGCATGCGATAAGGGGATAATCAACAATTTGACAAAAATGGGTCTATTGCATCAAAAATTTAAAAAAAAATTAAAAAATGCATATCGTGTTAAAAGAATTTGTTTAATTTCTTAATTTTTAATGTACGAACAAATAAAAAAATGGTAATTTAAATAAAATTTAAATTTAAACCTAATAATAACTTTTTTCTTCCCTTCACAATCGATATTTTTTAGAATCTTCATTGTTTATTGAAAACCCATGTAATTCTATGATTAAAATTCTTATTCAGTTTACTCGGTATTCGCGTGCACTATTTTACATCAATGTTTGCTTACCCGTTTCCGCAACTCAATATCTCAGGAGCAAGTATTTCTTCGCGCATTGAAACTGGATAGCTTTCTATACTGCAAATTTTTTTACTTTTATTCTCTAAAACTTCAGCTCGGGACAGAACTTTTATTTTATCTGTAAATTGTAAGGAACCAATTTCATATATAAAATCAGACAGTTTGAACACTGGTATATTCGGGTAATTATAAAGAATTTAACGAATTTTTGTTTCTGTATTGTATCTTGGGGAAAAAATTAATATAATTTAATTTTCTTTGCAGCATTTTCTAATTCGATCTAAAAAAATTTCAATTTACTAAATATAATAGAAAAATTTTACACTGAGCAAAATGCGTACATTCTTCGAAAAAAAACTAAAATGTACATTTTCGAGAAAATGCGAGCTTTGATTATTTCCTTCGGTCATTTTCGTCATCGTTAAAGTATTCCCTTGTATCAAAAAATTATTTTTTTATGATATAAAAAGTTTTTTTTTAATAAAATTTTTTTTCTTAAGTTCATTGTGTTATGTCTTTTGTAGACTGTTTTTGCATTTTCTGAGTTATCTCCTTCTTTTCTTTCGAGTACACTGTTACATACTGCTAAGAAGTTTTTCCAACATTTTACAAAAAATTTCTTTAATTTTTGCATAATTTACTTTGATATTAAAATAGTCACAATTTCGTGAATATTTTCTGTACAAAAATACATGTTTCCGTTTAAAAATACGTCCCACCCCTTCTTCGCCGCATATCGTCATAGAAAGCTTAAACCCCCAGGAGCGTCACAAATATGAACACCGGATTGGACCAAAAATGCATTGCAATTTTTTTTGCATGCTGGAGGGAAACAATCTCCCCCTCCCCTATTTTATTCTTAATCTAAAAAAATAAATTCCATAATTATTTATTATTAATTTTTTATTTTAACAGATGCCGATTTTGATTTGAAGTTTCCCAAATAAAATGCGTGGCGGAAAAGTCACTTTTTTTAGCTTATAGAATAATTGTTTAGAGTTTTAAAAAATGTGAGAGGAAAGTATGGGGGCCTATTGAAAATTATCCAACGAAGAATTTCATCTATCACACATTTGGATTTGACACCCCTTATACACCCCCACGAGTACCTGAAAACTACCTTTAGAACCAAAAATGTCAATTTTTCATGAAATCAACGTTTTACAAACTGTATTCTCGTCTTTTTTTACTTAAAATTATTAATATTGGTCTGATGAAATAATTATCATCATTGGTTAATTTATTTTCAATTATTTAAACAAATTCCATTTGTTTAAATATATATTTTCTTAATTTGTTTTTTCCCCTAAAAATTATTACTTTTAGTCTAGTGGAATATTGATTATTATATATAACTTTATATATATATATAAAAAAAACTTTAAAAAAATTTAAACAAAAATATAACATTTTTATTATTTAAACGAATAAAATTTTTTTAAGCAATTTTTTTTTCTCAATAGTTACTACTATTAATAAATTCAAAAATTAAAAACTTTTTTAAAATGATTTAAGACCAAAAAAATGCATTAACAACCAAATAATTTAACGTTCAAGAAAAATACATAAATTTTGAAGAAAATAGTTGAATTTTTCACCAAATAGTTAAATTTGCTAGCCGACAAAAAACAGTAATTTTATAGAAGACCAAAAACAAATAATTTTTAAACAACAACTTCTTTACCAGAAAACAATATTTCTTAATCCAGAGAGAGAATTTAGCTACCTAAAAAGTCGAATTTCCCCAAAATCGTTGAATTTTCAAGCTACGAAGATGAATTTTTATACAAATAAAAAAATTTTCAACCTATTGGTCAAATTTGTCACCAGAGAATTTTAAAATCAAATTAAAGATAGTCGTATTTTGAGAAAATTAGTTGAATTTTCTAGAATGTGAAAAAAAAATTTGTGTAAAATTACAAACTTTCGGAAAATTACTTCTTGTATCATTGTAAATATCACACACTTCACTGTGTGATTTTACAAAGTGTGTGAAAATAAATTTTCTAGCGATGTAAATAAAAGGACCCTCGAACTGCAGTGTGAAATTACACCTTCAATGAAAATAAAGTTATACGTTCCCTCGTAAGAACCTTACATTCAGAAGGGAAAATTCAGTCACAGCGTGTGAAAATATCATACTTCGGTAAAATTACTTTTCTGAGATTGAAAATTACATCGAGATTTTTCATTTTACCAAAGATCTTTAAATTTAACCCTTGCGGAAACTGGAAGCTTTTTGATTTATTATTAATTGAAAAATTAGAATAATGAATCAAATAATATATGAGTACGAAAGCGTCTCCCGTTTTTTTGTTTCTCGATGCTTTCATCCTCTATAATTTTGAAGCATTTTGATTCTTGATGCAACGAAATTGACAACTATGTTGACCATTGTTGACAGATTTCACGCAATAATTGATAAAATTCGAGCTATTCCTATTTTGCTTTTTACATTTTCTGCTATTGGAACCCAAAAAATGTAGATATTGAAATCGTATATTTCATATTTTTGTTACGGAATATATGAACTTCAACAAAATTTCCATATCTCATGTATTTTAGGCAGGTGGTACGAGGGTAGTTCAATAAGTCCTTAGAATGAAGTATAAAAACAATTTTTTTTGAGTCAATTTTTTTTATTTTTCAACATAATCTCCTTGGAGCTCTATACACTTGGTCAATCGCTTTTCAAGTTTTTTTAATCCTTCAGAAAAGTGCGTTTTCGGAAGTTCCTCAAAATAAGCACTTACAGAGGCAATGACGTCTTCGTTGTCTGGAAATCTCTGTCCACCGAGCCATTTTTTCAAGTTTGGAAATAAGAAAAAGTCACTGGGGGCTAAATCTGGCGAATACGGTGGGTGTTCGACCAATTCGAATTTTAGTTCTTCAATTTTAGCCATTGAAAGGAAGCATGTGTGAACTCGGGCGTTGTCGTGATGAAATTGAATTTTTTTTCTCGCCAAATGTGGTCGTTTTTTTTTAATTTCTGCTTTCAGCTGCTCTAATAATGATGCATAATATTCACCAGTGATTGTTTTACCCTTTTCCAAGTAGTCAATAAGTATAATTCCACGTGCATCCCAAAAAACTGTAGCCATAACCTTACCAGCTGACTTTACGGTCTTTGCCTTATTTGGAGCTGGTTCGCCTGTGGAAATCCACTGTTTGGATTGTTCCTTTGTCTCAGGAGTGTAATGGTGTATCCCCGTTTCATCCACAGTCACAAATCGACGAAAAAATTCCTCACGATTCCGACTTATGCGCGCCAAAAGAGCATCAGAGGCGACCACTCTATTGCGTTTATTCTCA
>NC_046661.1:106485162-106502959 GCF_010883055.1 Belonocnema kinseyi | reverse complement strand
TGCACCATATATCTAGTCGGGAGTGGTGCTGACTGAAAACAGATTATTTGGAGCGATTCGCGCGCCATTTGTTGGTCATTCTAAGGACTTATTGAACTACCCCCGTAACGTGTCCGGCTTGTGTTTCTTCTATCGCCATGAAATTGTACGAAGTTTGAGCTTTGAGTGTTCGAATCATGTCGCCCTGATAATTTTTATTTTATTCTTCTCTTCACAGAATGAATTTTACTTTTTCGTGTGTAAAATTAGCGGCCAAATCGGAATATCACAACAGCTTTAATTGCGAAATTCATTACTAGGTGGATTCTCACAAATTTTCGTAAACTTACTCCGATATACGAGGGTCCTTTTATTTACATTCACCAGAGATGTAAAATTCAATAGATTCATTGTACAGTGTACTCAATTGACGAATATTCTGAAAAAAATAGAAAAAGGAGTTCAACTTTCAAGAAAATTGTATAATTTTCAATAAAAAAAGTTTAATAGAAAACAAGAAATTTCACATTTCATATTTCAACCAAACAAATATTTTGAATTAAAAAAAGACAGTCGAATTTAATACAAACAAAAGAGTTCTTAAAAAAGAATAAAACAGATGATATTGTTACTAAGTCATATGTTTATTTTAAATCAAAAGCATTAGAATTCCAAAATAAAAACACAAAATTTTCAATATTTAGTCAAACCTGGATTTAATGTCAATTTTGGGATTGAGCGTGACATTAAATCCAGAGTCTCGTAACTATTTTGTCTCTCTCCTGTTTTTCTCTTTCTTGTTTCCCTTTTTGTTTTGTAACGCTTGAGTGAGCACCACACATTCTCTTGTGGTGCCTCTCATCAATCCCCACCCCGCGGTGTCAATTCTCGGAAGCACTATTTCGAGAAACTCTAAATTGAGGTTTGACTATAATATTCAATGTATGAAACAGGCTTCGGAGTGGAAAAGTTAACCAAATCAAAAAAGAAGAAAAAAAAATTGTTTTATCGAAAAAAACTTGTTTTACTTAGTTTAGAAGAAGAGTGAAGGAAGAATAGATTTTCCGTATTGGCAAAATTGTGGTTAAGAAAAGGAAAATACAAAATAATTTGCGCTTTCAACCATCATGGTGTATCTTAAAAAGGAAACAATGATAGACATCACATCTGTTTTTGGACACTTTCACATTTCTTCCTTTTCTTAACCATAATTTTGTCAACACGAAAAATTTACTCTTCCTTTACTCGTCTGGTCTTACGTGCCCAAAATGGTTTTAAGGGGGTAAAAACCACCCCCGAATAGTGTGGTACCAAAAACCCATTTAATTGTTTCACATATAATAACAGAATCTTTCACAATCAAACCAACTCGAATAATATCCTGACATTAAGATATGAAAAATGTGATTTTATCAATATGATCAAACAATTTTTTACCGGGTAAACTAGCCACAATAATTTATAATTATACAAAAAGTGTACAAACTGTCATGATTTCAATTCAAAAAATCTAAAAATATATATTTCATGCCATAATAAAATAAACTTTACGTGGTTTTGCATTTTCACGAGAAATTAATTTATAAGGGTTAACCAACATTAACTGCATTTTATTATATTTCTGCAATTTAAAGTAAGTTTCGCATAGAAAACAGAGCAGAACAATTTCTTCAAAAAGATTTCAAATAAAAAAATGTGGAAAAAATATATATTGCACGCGATAATGCAATAAATTTTACGTTTTTTTTGCATTTTCATGAGAAATTAATTTATAAGGGGTATCCACCTTTAACTGCATTTTATTATATTTCTGCAAAATGAAGTCAGTTTCGCGTGCAAAACAGAGCAAAAACATTTCCTCACGAAGAAGGTTTAAATATCAAAATTTCTCAATACATATTAGTCAAACAATTTTATGGAGGGAAAATTACCCAAAAGATAATACGATTATACAAGAAAAATGATAAGGAAATTAACCGCTCAATCAATTCAACGTTCTGCATTAGTTAAAAACGTAATTTATGTATTTCTAAAAATTTAAATTTATATGTGAAATATAATGTCCCTTAATATATGTATATAAACATATTAAAATGCAGTTAAGGGTGCTTACCCCCACACTTTAATTTATTGTGAAAATGCAAAAATACGGGAACCATATTTATTATCTTATGTGTGAAATATGTTGTTCTTTTCTCCATTTTTCAGCTTCAATTTACACCTATTTTGTGATTTTCTTGGATAATCGTAACATCTTGTGAAGTGTTGTACACCCATAAAATTTTGTGAATAATATAAATTGAGAAATTTAGATTTTTGAACCATCTTCGTGAAGAAATTTTTCTGTTCTGTTTTGCACGCGAAACTTACTTTATTTGCGGAAATATAATAATATGAAGTTAAGGGTGGTTACTCATTATAAATTAATTTCTCACGAAAATGCAAAAACATGTAAACTTTATTTTATTATCGCGTGGAATATATATTTGTTCCGGGTTTTTTGTGTTGAAATCATGTCGTTTGTAAATTTTTGTATAATTAAAAATTATTGTGGGGCAGCTTACAACTAAATGGATGTTTGGTCCCACACTATTCGGGGGTCGTTTCAACCCCCTAATACCCATCTTAGCACGTAAGAAAAAATAAGTGTCATTCATTTTTTCGAGTACGATAACATATGTGAGAACAAATGAAATCAAAATGGGACACCGACCTAGGGTTCCTTATAAGTTTTTCAGGCTTGAAAAGAGACCACATTGCGTTCGAAAGGTTGCCATTCTTTTCAATAAAACAATGGCCTTCCCATTCCAAAAACTGTTTTATACATCAATCAAAGGCCGAAACTGAAGAATGACGAAACAGTTGAATTTTTTCCCCAAAAATATGAATTTTCGATAAGAAAGTCAATATTCAACTGAAAAGTTAAATTTAAAACTAAAAATGATCTGTTTTCAACCAAGAATGAAATAACGAAAATTGCTGGTCAGAAAATTGATTTTCAATAAGAAATATTATTTTTCTGCCAGAAAAGATGAATTTACTGCAAAATATATCAATTTTTCATCAAGTATTTGGAATTATTAACTAAAAACCGAAAAAATTTTAAACAAAAATATAACTAAATTTTGAGTTTCAAAAATAAATTTTCAACAAAATAGTTAGATCTTTAACCAATAGAATGAGTTTTTAACAAATGAATTCATCTTTCAACAACGAGGTTAAAATGGTAGTGGGACGTAGATTTTGTGGGGTCCCTGTATTATATTTTGCCTTAAACAACAATATATTTGTACCCTGAAAACTTACATGCCATCAGCAGTGGCAGACTGAACGCTTTCATATGAAATCAATCAATCTCGATTTGACTGAACGCTTTTTATTTTTCTGTAAAAATATTATTCTGTTGGTTATCTCCCTTCGAACTTCCACCCTTCTGTTAGTCTCTGACTTTTTATTATTCATAGCGAACCGTAAAATTGATTAAATCCTCTTCTACTTAGATGACCTAGCCCCTTATTTCTAAAAATGCAAAATAAATAAGGATTAGATGATTTCCCTTGAAACTTGGTTAAAAGTGAGAAACGCTGGCCGGTAGAATAGACCGTGGGCAGGCCACATTGTTTGTTATGGGTTCCGGTTTACGATGTCCCAGAGGGAACGAGTGCCCAAGGAAACAGGAGAACACGTCGTTGCTGCCCGAGAAGGGAAAGACGTTATCGTCACTCGCGTCATGAACGTACGTGAGAGTGTGCGTTTGTGACTCGAATAACGAGAGAACCCCTGTGTCCTACACAGATGTCTTATCGTATGCTAGCAGAAATGTTAACGCGATTCGCGTCAACCTGTTACGTCGGACGTATTTCGTTGCAGGATTTCATTTACACCTATCTGCGTCATCCTCGTGATCCATCACTTATGAAAATAAACTTTTGTCTCTGGGAAAGGTTAGCCCTTGAATACGCGCACAATCCTTGCTTCATCTTTCAAACGAACTTTGCTTACCCTTCGAAAATAAACCGCTTTCATAAATTCTTTTCGAGAAATATTTCAAGAAGAAAATGAACATTCAAATTTCTTTTATCCATTTTGTAACTCAGCTATTTAAGGCTTATATTGTTTGTTTAAAATTTTTTACAATAGTTTTAACCAAACGCCATGCGTCTAAAAAACGCGAATTTGAATTCTATTAAGAAGTTAAGTAATTTGTTAAAATTTCCCTTTCCCAATCATTTTCCTTAGCAACATTCAATAATAATTCTCAGAAACGATCAATACCACTCCCTAGGAACGGTTAATAACAACCTTTAGCAACGGTTAATAACTACCCTTAGCGACGGCAACTAACATTCTCTATCAACGGTCAATGACAGAACTTTAAAACGGACAATACAAACCTAAGCAATGGTCAATAACAAACTTTAGCTGGGGTTAATAATAAAATTTAGCATGGGTCAATAAAAACCATCAGTAAGGATTAGTATAACTGCATAATAATCGTCAATAACTAACCTGAGCAACGTCTAATAAAATCCCCTGGAAATGGTCAAAAACAACCCGTAATAACGGGTAGTAAAATCTCTTAGTAATTGTCAAAAAACATGTACAACAACGGCGAATAAAATTTTCTATTAACGGTCGATTATAATTCTTACCAAGGTCAATTACGCTGGCATCATCTAGGAAGTTCAATACAAAATATTAGTAAAGGTAAAAAACAACCCCTAAAAATATTCAATAAAATCCTCCAGCAACGGTTAATAATAAGACCTAGGCCACTATTATCTACTAGGAACGATCAATAACAACCATTAGCAATGATTAATAACATTACCTAGCAAAGGTTATTCGGAATCTTTAGCAACTGTTGCTAACATTCTCTAGAAATGGCCAATAACAAAACTTAGCAACGTTTAATAACACCCATTAGCTACGACTACTAACAGTTTCTTCCAAAAATCAATAACAGATTTTAGCAACCGTATATAAAATAGTCTAGTCACGGATGTTAAAAATCCTTACCAATAGCCAGTAACATCCTTTATCAACGGCCAACAACAGCCCCTAGAAAGGATCAATACAACTTACCATCAATGGTCAATAACAAATCTTAGCAACGATTCTTAAAACTCCTTAGCCTCGGCTACGAACAGTCTCTAGCAAAGGTCAGTAAGAAGCCTTATCAATAGTTAATAAAAACGAAGTGTATATACTGTAGGTAACGGTATAATAAATTGTCGTTACCGAGAAAAAAATTGTTGATACCGGTAAAGAAAATGACCGGTTCCAACAATTATTTTTACCGGTTTCTTTGGAAAACATATTTCTAGCAAGGTAGCGGCTGAGTACGCTTATTCATGGAATTCGGGGAATTCATGCAATTCAAGGAATTCATGAAATTCAACGAATGGATGCAATTCGAGGAGTTCATGCAATTCAATGAATTCATGAAATCACAATCCCTGTGACTGGTTACAGAAATAATGTTGGTCAAACCCCTAACTCTTTCCAACGTCTCATGGTAGGCGGGAAGGCACCCCTGTGACAGGTCACAGAAATAATTTTAATCAAAATACTTACCCTTTTCCAACAACGTGTGGTCGAACTGGAAGGCGCCTCTGTGACTTGTCGCATAAATTATATTTTTCCGTGTATATTGAGGATGGAACAGTTGCATTAAACACATGTATAACAAACATATTTTTTTTAATCTTATTATCGCAGTCTATGCTCTATCCTTAAAATATACTTTTTGATAAATCCAGTAACAAATTGTCAGCACCGGTAATTTTTTTTAGCGGTACCGACAATTTTTTTCTTTTACCGTACCACAATTTTTTTAATGGTACCGGCTTTGTATACACAACATAATAAAAACCCTTAGCAACTTTCACTAAAAGAGACCATGCACAATTGATAAGAATTTCTAGCAACTGCGACTAACATCCTTCAGAAATGTTCAATAACATCCCTTAGATAGGATCAATAAAACTACCTAGCAATGGTTAAAATTGGCCCTTAGCAACGATATATAATATGTTTTAGCAACGGTAAATAATAATCCTTGGCGACATCCACTTCAATCCTCTAGCAACGGTCTGTGAAAAACATTACCGAAGGTAAATAAAAATCTTTAGTAGCGGTCAATAATATAGTCTAGTGTGGTTTTAATAAGAATCCTTGGAAACGGCCAGTAACATCCTCTACCATTATATATAGCAAAAAACCTTAGCAATGGTCCATAATAATCTTTAGCCACACGCACAAAAAGAACCTTAGATTTTACTGAAAATCAAGTCAAATCTACCAATCTTCCTAATACGTATATGGACTACATGACAGTTCAGTCAACGTTACAATTATAGGCAAATAAGTATGACTATCAATAATGGTTACTAGTACCGATTCTCAAGTGGTGCTGACCTGCGTCAGCACCATAAATAAGCGCACAGTTATTTCTCATAAGCATTTTCGGATATACTTGTAATTAATCGTTATTTGTAAATTATAATGCTTAGAATACAATTAAAATTTCGCAAGCAATAGGGGGGATTCGAACGCATAAACCTAAGCACGCAAGTCAACAGTCTTAACTACTACACTAGTATACGAGTTGCAATCTGTAAAATGATTTTGAAATGCATTTGTAACTGAGGGTGGTGACCTCGGGAACGACTTCTGAATACGCAACCACGCCATCGCGGCACACAACAAAAGTTCTAGCATTCGCATCATATCTATATGTCAGCTGAAACAGTCACGGAACAAAAACACGTCTTGCTACAATAAACTCTAAAGTGTACGCGATCTATGAATAAGTTGTGCCATCCAAAATTGTATTATTTTTATAAAACCCCTTCCTTGCAAAGTGGGAATATGGAGTAATGTGACAACTGTCACAGAAATGTCAAAAACGAATGTTTCTTAGGTAATACAATCCATTCATTGCTGATTGCGTCGTTCAGTATGCAATACGAGGGAATAGAGGTTTATTTTACTGAAGGATAACCGTTAAATTAAACTTAATTTCACTGTGAAATTTACGAAATGCTAAGAGACTTTGACATTTTCACCCTTTTATTAAGAGCAGTTTATACTGTTACGGTTACAAGAAACCCTTTAGAATTCTTGATAAGTAAATATTACATTTCTTTTTTCTGCTTGCACGGTGAATCACATAGCCCAATCTCAGTCAATGATAATCTGTAGCAACGACCACTAACGTCCTATAACAACTGTCAGTTACAATCTTTAGTAACGATCACTAAAAATCCTTAGAAAAGGTTAGTAACATGGCCCAGCCACAGTTAATGAGCCTCTGCAACAGTAAATAATAAATTGTAGCAATCTCCATTAACATTATCTATAAAGATTCAATGCAACAGCCCAGCCACGGTTAATAAATATCCTTTTTAATGCCTACTAACATCCGCTAGCAACGTTAAGTCATAATCCTTGGCAATGGTCCCTAACAATCCTTAGCAACGGTCAGTATCATAGGTTAATAGGAATGCGTAGCGACACTTTAGTTCGAGTCAGGATTTAGGAAAGTAGTTTGTCCTGCAGTTTGAATCCTTCTTTAAAGAACTGCTTCTTTCAATTAAAATATACTGAGAGAAAAAATACGGTTAAATCAAAACAACGCACATTCGCGCTCGGTCAAAAGCCCATAAGAGTGACTCACACGAATATTCAATAATAAAATAATGATTTATTTAGGCTTTACAGTGATGCTGTGAATTCGATAGTCACCCTGTGAATTAAATAGTATATCCATTTGAATCAATGGAATCTGCTTTTGACTGAGCGCGAAGGTACGTACTTTTGATTCAACAACATTTTTTTATCGTGTATTCCAAGAAAAATTGGCGCTGCCTTACAGACAGTGTTACTGATATGCAGGTGAGATTATTAAGGTAAGTGTATTCAATTATTTAAACTTTGTAGGAAGTATGATATAACAAACTCTATACCTTATGAAAGTACATAACTCCCTCTAAATAGAGAATTCATGGCACTTTACTGCAAATGCATCTTCTGTATTGTTTTGTTTTACAGTTTTGTTCAAAGAGACGCCAAATTTTTTTAATAATTCTTATAATTACAACAGTGCTGTCGCCTAATCATGAACCTTACTTTTTCCATAGCTGAAGAATGACTTGCCGAAGAAGATTCGAGAAACAAGAAAGTCTCTGCAAAAACTTTATTCAGATTTATTTTTCACATACGGTTGAAAATTAATATTTATTATGCTTCCATTTTCATTAAATTGCTTGAAAAATGTTTTCCTGAACTATCATATTGATCACTTAGTCGTTTACAGGCGTCAGTTGACTTACAAACGCAGATTGATAAGAAAAGGAGAAAAGCTTGTGACAAAAGCTTGCGATTACAATACATCAGAGTGTAAATTTTCCTGTTTTAAAGTGGATTCCACTATAAAATAACAATAAACTTTTTTCCGGGAATAATATGAGTTACCATGTGTCTCATGAAAAAAATTTATTACTACCTTATGACATACTAGAAATGACTGTGTAAAGTAGCTGCGAATGTATTTATAAATTAGTGTTGATTTTTCCATTCGACATGATCGAAAGTACCATATAGTTAAGTACACATAAGCCTAGCGGGAGTCATTGTTGATTCCACTATTGCACACAGTTAAACATGTCATGTAGGCCGGTATCAGAACGATCCGAATTTTACTAATTATATCCGGTCAACATAACCATGTAGCACAGAACACGTCATTGAAACCCAAAGTATCTTCCACTGTTCCGCCAAGTGTAAAGTACCATGTAGTTCGGTAAGCATAGGTACCTAATTTTGTAGCATTTTCGAGTGAGTTCTACTCGAATCAAGGTAAAATTAACCGTTGATTTTTCTCCGAGTGGTCGATAACGATCCTTAGCAACGGCCAATATCATAGTCCAGCTACGGTACATGGAGGCGCATTCGCATCCCAACCGCTTGCAAAGTGGGACTAATAAGTTAGGAATTGATTTACAATTATCGACCAATGACTTGAGATGTAAAGTTTCTTGCATATGAATGTGCCTTCATGTTGACAACTTTGTTACATAACCTGCGAATGATATTTATCAAGTTATTGTATATATTTTAATTGTTGTAATATTTTCTACTCGAATTATCTTCATTAAGTAGTATCCATCGGAGTCTGATTACACGTTTTCTTCAAGGTAAAAGTTGTGTTATTAAATAAACAAATTGTGAAAGTAAGCAAAGAAAAAAATATGTTTATTATAAATAGGATCCATTACAATTGGGTTCCTACAGAACACCAACTGAGGCATTATTTAGAGCTATTTGTTGCTATTTTGTTGCAGATAAAATTACTACGGTGTTCGCTGTATCTCGGTAGAGATTTAGATATCTCTCGAATTTGGGGTATGACATACCGAGTATGTAGGGTACGAAATACCGTTAGGTGTAGTACAAAAAGTCAGATGTTACTGTTTTGTAATTTTTACAGCTGATGTCAAGCATGCCATGCTCTTAGAAAAGTTGAAGGTATGCGGATTCCACTTTGCAAAACTAGATTTTGAGGTATAAGCATGATTGAAATTACCAGGCGTGGGATTCCGATGCCCACTAATCTAGTTTATCGAATCTCTCTTTCTGACGCATTAATGTTTAGAATGCTTATTATATTTTTCAAGGCATTGTTTACTGCCGAAAAAAGTTTTAATGCTCGAGTTATAAATATAAATTTGCGTATTTTCTAGGCGATTATTATTACGAGAATGGAAATATCTTTTCATGTTAAATATCGAACAACTTCATGCTTTACCATCCATATGCTGTATTTTTCTAGTAATCTTAACATGCCTATGCTCCACTATGTATTCTTATTAATTTACGAATTATTCAAGATAAAAAGTTATATTCTGAGCAAAGGCGATATCTCTAGCATGCGTAGTAGTGATTCTTCTGTATTATTGAATTGGCATATGACCTGACATAACCTAAAAATACACAGAAATAACTACTGCGCATGCCAGAGATATCCGCGCTCTGTCACCACTGGATAGGGCTGGGAGATAAGCTATCTCTCTCGAACAGCAACGTGATTGGTCTTTTCAATTTTTCTCCGTAAATAGCTCTTTACTTTCGCATACTTGTAAGCTATCTAACCTTCATTTAGAAGGGAGGGACGTAGAATTAGCAAAGCTGTTAAAATAATAAGCAATGCATTTAGACATTGCTATTTCAAATCTTAAAAAGTACAGGGTTGGCCATATTCGACGAAAAGATTTGGCAACACTGTAACTTTTGACAGAGCTGCCAGATCGAGTAATGACGTAGCGCATTCGAAGCATCAGTCTAATGAGATTTTTGCCATGGAGCAGTACACTCTACGCGAACGCTCTCAGATTGTTGAAATTTACATTCAACAAAACAAGTCAATTGTGAAAACTCAACGTGCAGGGAGTGTTCAGAATACTGGCCCGTACGAGTGCGATACTTTTCATCCGATCGCCTTGGTCGCTTTTTATTTGGACGCTTGGGATTAGTAAGTGCCTCACCTGATGAAAATCTTTCATACAAATGATACAATGTAGTCGCAGAAGGCGCAGTTTTCACTTCATTTATTTTTCTCCACGCACGTTGAGTTTTCACAATTGACTTGTTTTGTTGAATGTAAATTTCAACAATCTGAGAGCGTTCGCGTGGAGAGTACTGCTCCATAACAAAAATCTCCTTAGACTGATGCTTCAAACGCGCTGCGTCATTACTCGATCTGTCATCTCTGTCAAAAGTTACAGTGTTGCCAAATATTTTTGTCGAATATGGCCAACCCTGTATTTAAGAAGTTACGAATACAAAGATTATGCGCCGAATGACGTTTTTCATTTCTTACTCCAAAAAGCGGACACGTCATACCCAAAGTAGTAGGTACTTCGTACCCCAAGTGATTGGGAATCTGTACCCTACATGACAGTGCAGCATTCACACCGCAATGGTATTTTTTTGTTGCAGGTATATAGTACCCTGATATTGGTGCATCATTAACACTTTTTTTTCTGTGAAAACACATCTACACAGATATGCTTTTTATGCAGATGTTATTCTTTCTGCTGGCTGATTTCCTTATGTTAAATAGCACATGTACACGCGCTATTTGTTATCAGATTTGCGCAGATGAGTAATTAGAATTTACCATTTTTTTGCTCCGCCAATATGGATGACAGAGGGTTTTTATTAATTTTAAAATAGCCCATCATGTTTATAAAAATATACTGATAATTCATTGCTATGGGGAAACGAAAATTGAACATCGACCAAAATTATGTGTTCGTACATTTAAAATGAGCTTCTGCGAAAAGCGGAAAAAATTAGAAAGAAAATAAGTAAAGTAGAATTTTGGAATGGCCAATATTTTCATCGTGGTTGTAAGATCAATTGAAAACATTCAGAGCTTTGAGGTCAAATTGAACCGGAGGTAGATTTGAAAGCTACAGAAAATCCAGGAGAACCAATACTCACCAGATAAGCCAAGATTGGCTTGGGATCTAAAGCCGACTCAAGAAAGCTGTAAGCATCTAGCAACTATTCAGACGAAGACGGATATCATTTATTTCCCGTTCCACAGACAACATCCCTCTTTATAGACATCTCAAGCCGCAGAATTCCCTAATTTAGTTGTAGAGGAATTCTCAAAATTAACTTCATTTCATTGATAATAAAAATTCCTAAAACAAGTTTCATCTGCTACTCCGAACTATGAATTTAAATTACAATCCTAATTTATTAATCTCTAAATTATTCTGCTTCACTTTTATCTCTTTCCAATATCCCAATAAAATTTTGTAAGCGAGTAATTCACGTGAAAAAATGCGACAATGCGTGAGAAGGCCAGTCTCCGCTGCACGAAGTGTAATCTTCCATTATTTTTCTCTTAATTTTTTTAATTTTGCTGACTATTAATATTTAAATACCAGCAGTCAAATCTTATGAAAAAATTTTTAATTTAATCTTTTATTTGAAAATAGTCGGCAATAACACAACATTTATAAGCTTATTCATTGATTTCAATCAAAACATATGATTCTACTACCATTAAAGATTAATTTTAATTCCAAAAGTGTGAACGTTCAATATGAAAGTTGAATTTTTGAATCAAAAAGATACAATTTTAATGAAATGGCATAATTAGCAACTAACTAGTTGAATTTTTAACAAAATGGATTAATTTTCAACAAAAAATATGCCTTTGTACCATAAAATATAAACTTTCAGTTCACAAGGATAAATTTTAAAAAAATCGTTGAATTTTCAATGAACAAAGATTTAACCTTTACCAAAAATAGTTGCCGTTTCAACCAAATAGTGAAATTTTTATCAAAGAAATTTAACTTCTAACAAAAAAGTTGTCTTTGCAACCAAATAGTTGAAATTTAAGGCGAAAGAAGCGACTTATTAAGAAGAAAAAAGGGTTGAACATTCAACCGAATAATTAGGTTTTCAACCAAATACTTGAATTTTCAACAAAAAATGTGATAGTTGGTATTCTGAAAGAAAATATAAAAAATGTGGACCATAAGAGAAGAAAATTAAAAATAAAAAGAATAATATTCTGCCAAAAAAGCGAATTTGAAATCCAATAGTTGGATTTCCAACAACAACGTTCAGTTTAAATCAAGAAAGCGGATTTTTTAAGCAAAAAGATGAAATTTTAAACATAAACATTAGCTTTTTTAAAGCAGTTGAATTTTTTAACAAAAAGTTGAAATTTAAAACGAAATGGACAAATTTTTAAAAAAATCGTTGAAACTTCTAACTAAATAGTTCAGTTTTCATTCTATGAACATAATTTTAAACCAAATCTCCAAACTCAACTAACAAACCAAACTCAACTTTTAATCTACAAAGATGAATTGTTAAAAAAAATATGATAGTTAATATTTTAAAAAAAAATGACATTTCTTCCAAAAGCGGAGATTTTTAAAACCAAAGAGGTAAATTTTCAACTGAGGAGATTAATTTTCTACCTAAACAGACTAATTTTAAAATCAGCAGTTGCATTTTGAGCTAAAAAGGATAAAATTTAAACCAAAAATGGACAATTTAAATATTTGGAAAAAAATTAGGTTACAAAACATTTCAACAAAATAGTCCATTTTTTAAAGGAAGTGATTAATTTGTAACTAAAATGGTATATTTATAAGTACAAAAAAACTAAGTATTTTTAAATATAGTGCTGATTTTTATTAATGTTTATTTTAAAAAGTAAAAAATTTTACCCAGATACTTGAACTGTCAAGCCAAACTAATAATTTTCTAAAATGTGAGAAATTTAAATTAGATTAGAATCCAAATTAAAAATCCTATTTAACGTCCAATAATCAAATTGGTGCAAACTCCTGTTAGATACAAGAATCCAACGACCAAATTTGGACAGAGTAATTGCAAACAGTAATACTGCCTTTATCAGCATTCATGAAAACCATATCAGGGTTTTTTAAAAGAAGCTCTTTCGTCATCATGAAACCTTTAGAAATTTTACAATCAATATTACTGATATGTAAACTATTTTTCTCAACAAAGCTCTTTGACAAGTGTAACACTCTGTTTCGGAAATCCTGCTGATCCAAAATAGGAATTTTGTGTATATTGTGTGTATGTACTAATACTAATGATATTAGTAATACTAACATTAATATAACACTAATAATAAATATGAATTCTCAATAGCAATATTATCTTTCATGCAAACCGTTTCATTTTTTACGGAAAAAAAAAAAATTTCAAACCAAGACAATTAGTTTTCTATCAAAAACCTTACATTAATTGATTTTAAATCGAAAGAAAAATACAAAATAGTTCACAAAATAGTTTATTTTGTAAAAAAGAGAGATGAACCATTAACCCAAAAAATATATGAATTTATAAGAAAGAAGTTAAAATTTTACGCTATAGTTCAATTTTGAACCAAGAAAATGCATTTTTAACGAATAATTTCATAGTAAATATTTTAGCCAAAAAATATTTTATTTTCAAATTAAAAAGATAACTGAAATCATTCAGGAAAAATAAACTCTAAAAAAATGTTCAATCCTTAACTAAGGAAGATCAATTTTTTACCAAACAATTGTAGTTTTATCCTAAAAGATAGAATTTCTACTAAAACGGATCAGTTTTTAAACAACAACAAAATAAACTTTTAAAAGATTAGGTAACTAGTCAACCCACAAAAACTTCAGATAAATTTTTAACACCATAATATGAGCTACATATGATCTATAAAAGATAAATTATTAGAAAGCCAGTCGAATTATCGACCAAAAAGTATGAGTTTTTTAACCAAGCTGTTGAATTTCCAACCAAATAATGGAATGCCTTACAAAAAATAAAATATTTAGAGGAAACTGCAGAAAAGGAAGAGAAAAAGAAATTAAAAAAAATATGTTACTGGCGTTATCCGAAATTATGGTAATATCAGGGTGATCGCAAAACTTTATATTCAATATTCCATAATTTTGTCCAGACTAATTCTTATTTTTTCTGGCTATCAATATATAATGGTCAGAACATTTCCTTGTAACATTTTAAACCGAAAATTATTAAACCAAATAAAACAATGATAAAATTGAATAAAAAAATTTTCTAATTAAAAATTCCGAGAGTTTTCCATGATTTTTTTAATATCCCTGGGTTTTTCTGAACAATAAAATTCCTGGATTTTTACCTGATTTCCAAGTTTCCACTAAACTGCGGCCACCCTGGGTTTTCTTTTTAAGAAGGCCTACTCCGGATTTTCTGGAAATTTTTTCCTTTTTTCTAGATCTTTTGAGATTTCATTTTCACTTGACTTACCCACAAATTTTTTAGATTTCTTTTCCTGGAATTGTTGGCTAGATTCCAGTTCCCTTGGAAGAAATATCGTTTTGCTTTACTATTTATGGTAGAAATGCGAGATGCATGGATAGAGACTTTTTATACTTTTCTCAAAATAGATGTTGACTTTGGCAGATTGTATTTTTGATCTTCGGAAAAGAAAATTGTTTTTGGCGTAGGAAGTGAAATGCTTGTCGAAATATTAAAGTCCCTAGAACAAGATACATTTTGACAAGAAATTTTCCTTACATTTCTTCTTTCACAACTATATATAGACCTGCCTTTGAATGACTATTGTAAACGATTTCAAAATATTATATGGATTTAGGGATTGGAAATTAAAATTTTTAGCAAACCGAGGATCGCGCAGAAAATTACCGAAAACGATTACTGACTTGATACGTCAGTCAACACTGAATTGCGTACTACATTCCGTAAATAAATCGTAACTCCCACGCAAATACGCAATCGCATGTGCATTGTGCGATTCGTATCAATGTAGACCAATACCATCCTCATTTATCTGATTAACTATTTTTCAAACACGTCCCACTTCCCCCGAGGTTCACATTTTACAATTGAAGGGTGGCAATACAGAATTCTATAACCAAAAAATTCAGCATTTTTTAGAAGAGCGTAGAAACATTCTCTAAAATTGAAATCATCAAATAAAAGTATTTGATTAAAAAATGTATTGAGTTTCGAGAAAATAGTTGACAATTTCGAAAAGACACTAACCATAAATTGGAACACACTCGGCCGCGGATCGCCAATTCAAAGTAAATTTTCCAGAAATTTCATATAATGTAATTTTAAATACTTAATACGAAAAAAATTGTTTTGTTCCGAGGAAATCAAACTTTAATCTTACAATAATACATTTTCAACTACAATTTGAGTTCAAATTTTTTATTACTATACCAAGAATGAGAATTTAAGGAAATTCTTTTAACACAAAGTGTATTGAATTTTCAAGGAATTTTGTATGCTTTACCCATGAATTCGAATTAAAAGTGGCTCTAAATATCTTCAATTTAAACAATAAAAGTAAAAATAAGGTAACAATAAACAAAGATATTATTTCTATTACTTAACGCATGTTCTCTAAAAGAGAACGTCTATAAATTACGTACAGTCTTTTTCAGGGGATACGTGGTCAAAACAATTTCTTACTTATAAAATATTTTCAAGTATGCGAACCTCTTAAAACAGGAGTCAAACAGATTTTATTCTATACCTTGTAAATTAAATGGAAACAAATTTTATGGTATTTATTGATAATATGATGAGAGAGTCAGTTAAAAAATTAATTGTTTTGCTAAAAATTCAACAATTTTATTAAAATTATCCTCTTTGGTTGAAAATGAAACTATTTTGTTAAAATTCTTCTTTTTGGTTTACAAATTTATCCATTTTCATATCAATTCTATCTCTTTTGGTGAAAAATGCAACTGCCTGCATTAAACTTTATCCACTGCGGTTAAAAAATATTATTTTTTTAAATGAGATTTTCAGGTTCAAAATTTAACTATTTTGTAAAAAAATCTATAAATGGCTCGAAAATACAAAAATATGGTAGAAAATTCAAATACTTGTTTAAAAATTCAACCACTGTGTTAAAAATTATTTTTATTAGCTAAAGCTTAATTATTTCAGTTAAAAAATAAATGTTTTGGGTTCAAATTTAGGTTTATGTTTTTTTTTTAATTAGTTCCTTTTCGGAGATAATTAATTCTTCGGGTATGAAAATTCCAGTATTTAATTAAAAATTTATGCGTTTTGTTGATTATTTATTCTTTTAGTCTTTTTGAGGTAGATTGAAAATTCGACTATTTTGTTAAAAATGTTTTTTAAAAATAAAAAATCATTTTTTTATTGTGATATATTTTCATGGTAAAAGATTCATAATTTTAGTTGAAAATTCAATTATTTGATCGAAACGTTAACTGTTTTGTAGAAGGGTCGTCTTTTTATTGAAAATTAAATATTTTGAATCACATTTTTTTCATTGATTGACAAGTCGTTCTTGTTTGAAAATCGAACTTTTGTTCAAAAATCGACTTTCTGTTATAACAATTCATACCTATGAATGGCTATAATTTTTAAGTTATCTCAGAAATGAAACTCTTTTTGTTGATAAGTCATGTTCTTTGTTGAAAATTAAACTACTTGGTTAAAAGTAAAATTATATGCTAATTCTTAAGTAAAAGTAAAATTTATTAAACTCCCTCTACCCATAAATATTCTGATGTAATTTTTGGATGATCACTGGAAAATTCATTAAAAAAATTTAGTCGGCAAAACAATGTGAGACGGACTAGTCCAAATGCGTCTAAAAATAAAAAATTAAGGGATTTCCTAATTATTTCTTCATAAATAACTAAACGAAAAATTTATATTGATTTCATATAATGGAGTACAAGTGAAGCTTATTCATTTTCAAGTAAAGTTTTCTTTACTCAATTTAGAACGTAATTATCACGTGAGCGCGTTCATAGAAATAATTAGTACGCCCGAGTAAAAATGCTTCAACTTAAGTTCGACTTGGTTATGTCTTGAGTTCGTCTCCAAGAAATCGATGTCTGGCTGCGTCTCAAAACTGAGTCTTCCTTACGTTTACTTGTCTTAAGTCAAGCCTTGTCTTGGCTAAGACGACGTTTACTTGACTCAAGACGAGTCTTGTCTTGACTGAGATTATCGAACCTTTTTTTGGCCATAAATCAGATTAAAATTGATGAACGAAAAACTTGTAATTATTAAATTAGTTATTTTTAATTTAAAAATTCAGAATCGGTGGGCCTGAACGAATATAATCGTTAACAATTTTCTTCAAACAAATAAAAAAGTAACTTTCTAGAATGATCTGCTATGCCGTTAGAAATTCGTACAAACAAACAACATTTTCGGTATGATCGCCAAACAAGTATAACACAAATAACAATCCGTAAATAAGTTGATT
>NC_046661.1:106475064-106485062 GCF_010883055.1 Belonocnema kinseyi | reverse complement strand
AGAAATAAATTTATATCTTCAAGACATAAATTGAAGTTTGGCTCCGTCTCAGAATTGAGACATGCTCAAGTCGAACTTTCCGACTTCAGCATGTCTTGATTGGGGGCAATTCAAGTCCAACTCAAGTCGAAGCAATTTCATTCGGGAGCGTTCCTAACGAAAATATGGGGCATTTAAGGAAAAATTAGGAGATCTTGATGTTAATAAAGGTCTTAGTGTAGAAGAAAAATAAATCCAACGTGAAATATATGAATTTTAAAAACTTAACACATCTTTATATGAATAAAAAAAAGCGAAGTAAATTAACATTTTTCTGAATTGCTGTTCTCCACATTCATTTACTCATTAGATTCAAATTCAAATTCAAAATTTTCAATATTCTGAAGTGCTGAAGATCAAAATACTTTAATAAAAATGTGGAGAAAAGTCTTTAAAATGAAGAGAATTTTTAAGAAAATGTATCGAAATATCTATTTTTCATTGTTCATTTCATAAAAAATAAGAATGTATTTTTGTTCTTTGATGCTAGGAATACCACAAAATTAAACTCGTAACCAATAAATATTAATATCTGAAGTGTTCTTCAGGTAGCCATGAAGTAGTATAATGAATCTTGATATTTTTGAAAAATAAATTTCAAAAGATTTTCAGTCGCAAAAATAGGTATTCTCGAAAATTAAAGTCTCCATTCAGTTTCAACTTTTCTTTATTGCTAAAAAAATGTTTATAATTACATTCAAAATTTATTGCTCTTCAGAAATTCATTGGTTTGAAAGTATTTGACTACCGACTCCCAAATTTTTACCAGATTAAGAAAAACGATTAGCCCACTCATTAAAATGGAAAATAAAAATATAAAAAAACAGGTCCAAATTGAAAAAATCTATTTCTTTATAAATATTTTATTTATATTATTAAATAAAGAATTAAAATGGATTTTAGTATACTTTATTCGAAAGTTAAGGAAAAGGCCCACATTTTATCTTCCGTATGAATTTTCATAAATTTGTTTAATAATGCAGTATAAGCAATAGAAACAAATACTTTTTTATGAACATGACATTAAAAAAAAAAATTCTCGGAAACTTTGCGTGTCAAATTAAAATAAAAAAATACGTATCGCATATTTTTGAGTGGAACGAGAAAAAAAATATTTACCGTGAAAACAAATTTTGGTGGCAAGTATTGTGTGGATACCCCATATATTAAAAAATAGTTGAATTGTGAAATTAGTCATTAAATTTGCTTAAACAATAACCCACGTTTAAAAATAAAGTAATGTCGAAAATTGTTTTTGAAAAGTAAATTTAAGTTTTTCATAAAAAACTAAAACCCTATTTATTCAATCACAGCTCAAAATTAAGTTTTTCATTAAATTTGATAATAATGTTAAAAAATAGTTTATATGTAATACATTGGTAATTAAATATTGGTTATATATATATATATATATAGCGAATGAAAATGGTATGAAATGAAATTTCTGGGTGTTGTTATTCCTTATGAAGTACGTTTTTCTTATTAATTTGTTTATGACAAGTGAAATACTTTTTACGTCACCTACAAAATTTCACAATTAATTTTCAATAATTTCAAGAATACATTTTGATGCTTCCTGGTTAAATTATGGAAATTTCTAACATTATATTGATTTTGTTTTCAATTTCGCAGTGTACCTAGCATCAAAACACAATTATTCCAATTTTTTTAAGAAATAAACAATATAAAAATTGATGCAACGAATTTTTTATTTAATTTCAGCACTTTTTGCGACTTTTATATCGAAATATTTTCCTCGTTTGATAAATAATAGCAGAGGTAAAAATGATTAAAGTGTGTTCCAATTCTGCCGTCCTGATGTGGAACCTGTACAGCTAAGTTTTTATCCAAAATGGGGTTTTAAAATGTTTTGATTCGTAATCGAAAGCCGAATTTGGATTTCTAATCACTGTTAAAATTTCAACTAAATCTCGAGTTAACAAGGTCTCAATTAGCATATCTATAGCGATTTTCGTACATTTCTGATAAAGAAAGAATACACATCTGCAGAAATCCTAGCATATCTACACGAATTCCAGGATTTAACATAGCGCTGAGTCCTCTGATCCTGATAAAAAAACACATGTGCCTCGGTTTTTCTGAACATGTGCGTAGATGTGTTTATTAGTAAGGATTATTATCTTTCAAAAACTTTCATTTGATTAAAACGCGTTTTATTGAATATCTCGTTTCCATTCCAATGCAGTTGTACAGCTTCCTGATCAAGACGGCAGAATTGGCAATAAAAAATATTAGCCGAAAGATTAAAAACTTACATAAAAACCCCTCCGATTTCATTATTTAGAAACCCAAACCGACTGTTCTCACTTAAAAGGGAATGTCCTATTTATTGTATCACAAGCAATTAAAAAAATTCAACATTGTAGCAAAAAACGTCGCTTAGAAGAATTCTGTATCTTTATTGTGAACACATTTTATAAAAAGCAATATCTAATTAAAATGCCGACTCAGAAAAGATTGCATATTTTATTGAACTGAATTTCTTTCCAATGATTCCATAATTTTGATTTAACTGAAATACCCAAATAATAACATAAATTAGTTGTTCATTAAAATTTATGCTGACCTAAAGTTCGGGGCGCCACGATACACAGTGGGATGAAAGAAAAAAAAACAAGATTCAAAATTGCATTTAGAACGCAATAATGCACCGACGGTAAAAGTATAATTTTTATCCTTTTGTTTATTTAATAAGGGTATGGTTCCAAAAATTACTTGTCTTCGATTGATTTGATACGAAGTATATCCACATATTTGGACTCACTGATTACGAAAATGATAGTATAATGAATATTGGTTTGAAAGAAAAAATCTGAGTTAAAAGTTTTACCCCTAGGAAATCTACCCCTGACTCATCACAGAAATTTTGTGAGTACCTTCCTCTTTTGAAAGTCTCGTGTACTATTTCAAGCAAGTTTTACACTTTGTACCAACATTTTTCTTTTTTCGCAAAAAATATTCGTTTTAAAGGAATACTGCTTATAACGTTCCCGGTATGATTTCAAGAGATCTACTACTTTTATTAAAAGATTTGCTTTAAATTTTAATATTATTACCATACTTTTCAGAATCAGCAAGTCAAAATACTTCAGGATAAAAAGTTTTCATTAAATCGTAGGTCAGTACTTTTCTGAACATTGTCCTTTAATTGTTATGTTCAGACAAAACTCGAACGAATTATCGATTTCTTTCATTTTATTTTTTACATAAAAAACTGCATTCTTTAAGATACTGAATCTTCGGAACTATGCGAAATACAAATATTTTTTTTTAATTTGCTAGAAATTAAATGTATTTCAACTTACATATGTAAGCAGAACTTTTATGGGCAATGAACAGTGAATGAGCTAATATACAAAAATTTCAATAAAAATAAAATTTCAGAAACATTTTTCACGAAAAATTATTTTCAGAAGGAATATATGCCTTGAATTATAAGAGATAGAATATTATATTTTTTAGTTTTGCGGGAAATTTTGCACGCATAAGATACTGAGAGATAGATACTGAGGGTATCAAAACCTGCAACACTAAAAATTCGATCCAATTTTAATCCAGTTATCTTGATCCGAGATCTTAACTTATCAGATATCTGGATATCTGTCACAAAAAATTACAGTTAATTATAGTGGTATATTAAAGCATAATTATCTTGTGTAGAACAGTAACCTAAAATCTTGCCAAATTAAGTGAACTTTAAGTAATCGCAAAAAATAAAAAAATAAATCTTTAAAACTGTGCAGAGAATGGTGTTTGTGAATCTATTTTTCGCGTACCCGCTACCTACATTCAAATCGATCGATTCCTAATTCAGTAGACTTTATGTGGGTCCCAATGCATTACTCTTAGGCATGGTATTGTTTGCCATTTCTAAGACATTTGTTTTCCGTCTATCGCACTCTGAAGCCAAGAACTTCAATTTGAACTATCCTACAGGACAATCGAACAGAAAGAAAGATTAAATCGTGGGGGTCAAAAAACTAAATTCCCAAATTTATTTACTTTTCTTATTTTCTAGAAAATTATTACAAAAAAGCAATAGACAAGCTAATTAACATATTTTTCCTTGTCTGTACTACGGCTGTTTAAGATCAGTGAAAAAATGTGACTCTCTAAAAAAAATTCTATAGAAGCCAGGAGTAATATTTGACAGACGGAATTACATCCGACCGTCGTTAAAAAAGTTTTCGGGGTAACATACGAATCACTAAAAATGAAGGTTTTTAATAATCCGTTTAGTAATTGTTTTTATAGTGCTAAAATACTGTAAGAACTGTATAATGTCTGAAAATTGCTCTTTCGTACCACGGAAAAAATCCACGCATATTGCTTAGCAAACTATATATTGCTGATTTTAGTGTCAGAAACTTTATCAGTCAATGTAAGTTAAAGTTTGCTCAATCAATATAAAAATGCAATAAGTGCTATTTATCAAAAGTAAAGAGTCAAATTCAAAAATTGATAATTTTTTGTTATTATTTAGAAGTAAAAAAAGTTAAGTTATCGTCTGAAATTAATAACACATGATTGATATGGAATTTATCTCTGAAAGAAGAGTATGGTACTTAGAAGTGTTATGCAGCTTGTGTGAGGCCCATTTTTATAGTGTTTACTACAATGACGGCATATTCTAACTGCTTCTTTGAATACTTGAACAGCCTAAAGCCTTTTGTTCATAAATATTCACTATGAGCGACTTTACTTACTTACGACTTATAGAAATAGTTATCTTAAAGGAAATGCATTATCGTTTTGTTTGTTTTACTTTGAACGACGTGAAATATAATCGACATCTTCAAGCGGTAGTCGAGATTCTTTTAATTTACTTTAATTAATATTTGATTTGATCCAATGTAACTCTGATACGAGTTCCAACCCGGAAATCAAATTACAAATAGTATACGTAGCCCGAATCGTTGCTTTCAACAACACCAGAAGACGGTCGATTCGGCAAAACAACTATAATCCAGAAGGGAAAAGCACTGGTCCCTGCGACAAATGAAAATCCTTTCAACCTGAAATTTAGAAGAAAATTCCACTTATGTCACGGAATTACTTTTTGATATAAATATAAATTTCTCCGACATAGCTAGAATTATCATGTAAATATGCCTGCCAACGAGGTCTGTCCAAAAATTATCATACAGTCTAGTCTACAAAGAATAAGAGTTGATGCTGGTGAATGACCATGATATTGTCTTCAAAGTCATTCCCTTCAGAAGCCACAAACTTCTTCCAGCAATCCTCTCACTTTTGGAAACACTTCCTAAAGTCATCTTTTGCAATAGCTAACAGCTGCTTCGTCGCATCCTATCATATTTTCTCTACGTCTTAAAATCGTTTTCCTTTTAGAGGCCATTTTAATTTAAAAAATAGTTGGAAGTCACAGGGAACTAGGTCAGGACTTTAAGGGAGATGCCGAACTTTTATAAAGCCGTCTTTAGCCAGAAATTACTAAACAAGTTACGATGACGTAGCAGATGCGTTTACGTGTTGAAGGACCAATTCGCTATTCATCCACAAATCAGGTTAATAATTTAAGAAACAATAGTTTCCCGAATCCAGAGGTCTTTATCTATCTATCTCTAGGTAAAACGACAATTGATATTAACTAACGCTCACTCTCGTGCCAAATGTTGATATGTTTTGGCCGTTGCAACTGACAGAATCTGCAAGAACTTTCCTTGTTACGGTTATACATCATTACGAAAAGTTCTGCATCCAAAAATGGAGAAATTTCGGTTGTAGTTCTCTTTAACGTAGCTCGTGGGTGATGTCTCCTGTTTTCTCATATTCTTGCGCAGACTTTATACGCTTGTATGACATATGTGCACCGGTCTCGGTCATAACTCTTGGTATGTAGGCCGGGAGGAGGAGGACTGACTTCCTGGTGGAGGATAGATCACCATACAAAGCGTCGTGCGATAAGCCATGGCTGCTTTGCATCCGCCATAAAAGTTGAATAGTTTTAGACCCATTTTACCCATTTCTGCCTTTTTCAAGACACAAACGTACGTCATGTAATTTCTACACTTACGTTTTTTTCCTCTGGTTTGAAACAATCTGGACGCAGAGTGGAGAGAAAAACAAGCGGCGACGATGCAACAGGATGATTGAAAGTTTTGCGAGGAAGAATACAAAATTAATCAAAGCAATATACTCCTATGCTTTTGTTACCAACGAAGCATTTTTTCAAGATTTATTTTTCAAGACCTAAAACTTGTCGGTTCAATTGCTTTTTTTAAATTTTTTAAATAAAACTTAAAAATTTTTCATGCTTTGTGTGAGTGCATAATAATACTTCCATAGGAAAACCGTAATCACAACTTTCATGATCCGAAATTTGTTTATTTTATTTGCTCCCTCTATAATTCCCCTGAAAATAAAATTGTTAGGTTATCCTGTGGAGGAATGTTATGTAACACCGATGCCCATGTATAGTGGGAATATTAACTTTATACGCGGTTGTAAAGAATTTCTTTGGATTTTGAAAAATATAAAACGATTCTACAGTACCCATTAAGTTTAAAGATATTTAAAAATATCTTAGAGGTTGTTACAAGAGTTTGAATGATTGCAATGATTTTTTGATATTTTAAAAGCTCTCATGGTATTTGAATCAATTTTCCTAGGATTTTCGGAAATACCATCAAATTTCACAGAATTTTATAATATTTTTATTGACTTTAATAAACATACTCGCGAGAAGTAAGGGATTTCGTAGGACTTCAAATCTTTACCAAATATTGTTTGAAATTCACTTGAATACATTTCGAATTCGCTCTGAATTGTTATTAATTTTTCCTGAGTTCTTTTAATTTGTTTAAAGTCCTTTGGAACTTTCTTCAATTTCTAAAATTTTCTTGAATTTTTTTGATAAGCTCCCGTTGGATCCTGAGTATTTTCTTAAATAGTTTTGATTTGCCTTTATTTTTCTAAGCCAATTTAAAACTGACTGCATTAAATGAATTTGGTATGTTATTGATTTTTTTTCTATTTACTTTATTTTTTTAATTTAGCTTGATCTTTTATAAATGTAATTGAATTCTTTTCATTTCCTTTAAATTTGTCTAAGCACACTCCAATATTAATAAAATTAATAAAAACGTTCGGATTTACAGATTTTCTTTAATTTATTTCAATTACTTTGAATTTAACTTCAATTATTTTGAAGTTACAAGCTAAATGCACTACTTATTGTCACCTTGAGCTAAATTGGAAACTTAAATGACTTATGATTGTAATTGTATTTGAAACTCAATTTTTATTTTCACAAATAACTTAACCGATTAAAGTTGATATAGAAAAACTCAATTTTGATTAATTAACATGATAATTCATTGGAGTCAGTTTTTATTCACGATTAATGTTTCAATTATGCAAATGCGGTAGTTATCTTCGGGTACATAACCAAGTATTAACATGAGAAAAGTATACTAATTTTATTTAAGGATGCAAGAGCGAATCTGGTAAGACGAAAAATAATATGCCATCTGACAATAACTAATGCAGTGACGATTACCAGTGCATCTACCTTATTAAACGAATTCTCTTAAATTCAGAGGACATGAGTTACACGAGCTATACACATTAATTACACTTATCAAATTTTGCTGTTTAAGCTGGTGACTTCTTTTACTTTTTTATCGCACAAAAAATCATCAAAAATTTAATTTTTTTGTCAAACTATGCAAGATACAAAAACAGATGATTTGACGAAAATCGTGCACACAAAAAAGATCTGCAAACTCGATTCTAATCGACACAAGCTACGCAGAAATTAAAAAGTCAAAAGTCGTTCACCCAAAAAGAGATACAAATTTATTATCATTTTTTTTATAAGAAGCATAGTTGTTTTGATAATCATAAAAAATGATATTACAAATAAACAAATTAAATTTTCGGACAAAAATATACAAGGTGAAATAATGTGTTTAATAACCAAATTGTTTTAAAAATAAATCTGAAAATTTCCTTCTAACCATTTTTTCTGACGAAACTTGTGCGCGATCCCATCGCACGCGGGCCGCGTGCGATGGAATGTGCCCGCGCAGCTGGCAGATTTTTTTTATATAAATTAAACTAGGCAGCCTTAAGAATAATGAATTTAAGCTTAAAACTGATTCGGCTACACTATTAAATCCAAAGAGGGAATTTGCGGGAATTTGCGTCTATTTGTCTCTATCAAAATCATTCATTACATTCTAATTGCAGCGAAATTGTCATGTAAATACACAAGTCGACCGCGTCATTTTTAATTTATTATGAAACTTTAACTCTTTCGCAAACACTTTAACGACAAATTTTTGTTGATTTATACCAACCGCACATTTCTAAAAATAAATGCCATTTGGAACTAAGTTGAATATACCAAAAATTAGCATCCCCAATGCAGTGACGAAATGAAGAGAAATTCTCTGCAAATTTATAAGGGCGGCTAATTTGATCCTTGGACCTGAAGGTCCCGGAGTAAGTAGCAGAAATCTCAACGCCATGAAAGTCAAATTTTTTTGCCTCGTTTGTAGTCGGTCGCTTTTATAATGCAATGGAGGCAGTCGTTGAGTGGCTTATAAATATTTTGCGCGTTAAATTTTACAGAAGGAGATTCGTTGCAAAGGAATGAACTTAGTCGCTGGTGTAATGAAGAAGAAACTACGATGTTAAGTTCTCGACGTTGAGCAGGGAGCTGCTACCCCATTCCATTTTCTGGCGCTAAAGTATGAGGGAAATCTGTGTAGCAGGAAGTGCCGAGTGACGGCCATTAAACGACGCTCGTCGGATCGTTGCGCGGGTTTTCATGGTAGATCGGGTCAGGTTATATGAACTTTATGTATAAATTACTCGTCATAACAGTCAAACTATCCGAGTATCCACTCATAGCATTTCTACCCCTCAAACCCTAACGATAACGCATTTATGGTCGCTTCATTTGCGATAAAAATCCTCTTTACTACATGGATAAAGACAAAAAAAAATTGAGAAGATACAATTTTAGTGGTCAAGATCGAGTTTTGTACACAGGAAAAATGTGTCCGTAAGAAAGACACGAACTTGTAGCTAGGTCGCGGATATATAAATACATGAATAAATATCTTCACATAGACATTTGTAACCCTAAATTCTTTTTTCTAAGGTTCACCTTCAGTTCTCTAACAAAATTAGTTACATTATTTATTTTTTTAGTTTTGTTTTATAACTTTAGATAGCTAGTATACAATACAATCCTTATATGTCATTAGAACTTTTTTTCGTGATAAGATAAGCAACTTTCAATCTAAAATTTGGTTACTTACAATTATTTAGATTTGAACGCCTACATTTGAAATTTGGAAGGCTTACAATTTACATTTAAATATTCCTTTTGAAATAATTTACGCTTCGATTCTATTTTAAATACTTAATTTTTTTTAAGAAGAATATGTGTTAATGTATGAACCCCATTAGTATAAAGTTATTATAAAGAAATAATAATAAACAATTTCGTATAAAGACTCAAATCTAAATAATTTTATACGAATGCAAGCCTGGGAACCTACCCGAATAAAAATGCTTCGACTTGAGTTCAACTTGAATTGCCCCCAATCAAGACATGCTGAAGTCGAAATATTCTACTTGAGCATGTCTCAGTTTTGAGACGGAGCCAGACTTCAACTAATGTCTTGAAGACATAAATTTATTTCTTGAGTCGTATTTTTATGACTCCAAAACGTGCGGTTTATAACTTTGTGCGTATACCTTCCCTAACAAAAAGGTTATTTTTAACACTCATGAGAGCTAATCTTTATTAATGGTTAAGCAATCTCGTATATTTTTATTATATATATGAGACGTGAGACGAGGTCGTGGCTGAAATTTTACCGTGATTTCGCTGGGAGCGGGTGCAATTTTCCAGATTAGCACCCGCTCCCGGCGAAATCATGCGGTTGTCCTTATGACAA
>NC_046661.1:106472049-106474964 GCF_010883055.1 Belonocnema kinseyi | reverse complement strand
ATAAACGTTTATTTTTCGGCCTGCTGGCCTTAAAAAATTGACTTGCTCACACTTCCATTTTTTTACAAAATTTTCTTACAACTATTACTCACAAAGTACCATCCATTCACACCTTATAGCTAATCCCCTCGTTTCTATATCTTAACCTTCCCCGCTGCGCCTCATCTCGCACGCATTTCGCTCTTTTATCGCTATGCCTCGCGTTACCAGCCTCTGTCTCCGCGGCTAACACCTATTACTTAACAACTATTTACAATATTTACATTTTTCTTACATCTATTTCCTCTTCTATTTACAATCTTTTCTTCTCTATCCCTCTTCCTCCTTCCTTCTCTTTTTCTCTATCTTACCCAACACCCCCTTCACCCATGCTGCTGCCCTTTTGTCCCCTCCTTCATGCAACAATACCTCCATGCTTATCTCGCTCCTTTCCACCTCTTCACATTCCTTCAACCAGTGCTCAACTTTTGCATACCCTTTCCCGCACAGTTCACACAATCTCTTCTCTCTAGAAAGCTAGAACCTATTATAACCTTCCATGCAACCGCATCTCATTCTCGCTATAAGTTTCTGACTACCTTTCTCTCCCTTCTCACACAAATATTGCGTTCTCTCCCTTGGCATAATCTACACATAGCTCCCGTTAAACCTTGACTCTTTTATCTTCTCCTCTCCTTCTGCCTTCTCTTTCTCCATGCCATTCTTTTGAACCAGCTCATATACTTTCCTTCCTTCCTTCCTCGTGCCTCCTACTAGCTTCATCTATCAGCAATCCATTCGTTCTAAAATAGCTTTCACTTTCCACCTCCATATTTGCAAGACTACGCCTGTTCTCCTTCTCCCACCAATATTTACCTCCTTAACAAATTTACTTCCCCCCTCTCCCAAAAATTTCTTCTCATATTTACTCGCTCGACTTGCTGTTATAATCCCTAAACTCGTTCTTCCTGTCTCCCTACTGACAATATAGTTCGGCGTATTTCTTGCTGACCCTAGTGTCCACTTTACATACCTCTCCTGTATCCTATTTATCTCCTTACTTACCTTCCAACCCCACACCTCTACTCCGTAAAATTAGACATACATCACTAGGGAATCAAACAATTTCATTCTCCTTATAAAATCACCTGCGAACAACCTCTCCCCCAGCCCCCACACCTGCCTCATCATCACATTTGCCCTTCTCACCCTCTCTTTTATATGACCATCCACTCCCCCATTCCTTCGAAACAGAAAGCCCAAGTACACCAACTTTTTCACTTCCTGTAGCGCTTTTCCCTTCCACTTCCACTCCCCTCTCCTATCTCTCCCACCTTTCTTCCTGAACACCATAACCTTCGACTTGGCTGCATTTAACTCTAGCCTATTTTGGTCCAAGTATCTTATCAACCTCTTCATCATCTCACTTAAAGCCTCTTCGCTCTTTGCCAGCAGCACTATGTCATCTGCATATGCTAGTAACCATATCATGACTCCTCCTACCCTAACTCTTCCTACCACTCCGGCCGCTAGCTTACTTTCCATATCCGCTATCAAAATTGCAAAAAGCGTTGGACTAGGTGGGCACCCTTGCCTCAACCCCCTATCCATCCAGAATCCCGTAGAGATTCCCTCCCCTTCTCTAACCCTATCTTTCGTCTGCTCATATACCTCCCTTATCCTCTCGATGAGGTCCCTCTTCACTCCTCTCTCTCTTCCACTGCCTCCCACAACCTCCCTCTATCTACCAAAGGGAACGCGCAATATTCATTTCCCCTCAACAGTACTCATGTACATCAGTACTCATGAGCGTAATTCCTCTATAATTTTCCTGCCTCTACCTATCCCCTTTCTTATACAGTGGTACTATCAAACCCTCCCTCCATCCTCTTGGAAATCCCTCCCCCCTCCATACTTTTTTCACTACTCCCTTCAGCCTCTGCCTCAACTCTTGTGTGCTAAACAGCCACGCTTCATTCTCTACCCCGTCCATTTCTGCTGTCTTATATTTTTTCAAATTCCCTATCTGCTTCTCTATCTCCTCGTCGTTCAGCTCCTCTCCATCCACCTCCCGCGTTCTTCTAATCCCCTCATCTCTCTTTCGTGTATCTGGCCCCTTAAATGAATCCTTAAAAAATTTCCTCCATTCGTCGCTCCCTATCTTCTCACTTATCCCCACCATACGTTTCCTAAACCTATTAATTATCTTCCACACGTCCCCTTCTGTCCTAATACTTCTCAACACCTCTTCCAGCTCTTTTTCTTTTTCCTGCTCTTTCTTCTTACGCATCGCCCTAAACTCCTTCCTTATTTCTAAGTACTCCTCCCTTTTCGCGGTTCCTTCCTTCCACACCCTGTACTTCTTTTTCACTTTTCTCTTCAGCACATCCCCTATCCCACCATGGCCTCACCATTCCTTTCTTCTTCTTCCTAAGTGCCTTTTTTGCACACAACCTTTCACTTTCTCTTGTAGATCCTCCCATATCTCGTCCACCGACTCCCCCTCAAAGCTTACGTTTTCCAACTGCTCCTGATACTTCTCTATCGCCTCTATCGTCCATGACACCCTATCCCCTAAACATCGTTCTTACCCACCCTGCCTTTCGCCAGCCTCCCCCTGTATCCACAAACTTAATGGCTAATGGTCTGATTCCACCCTCCCTTCCAGTGCGAATTTCTCTATCTCCTCCCATTCTTGCATATTCATAATGACATAGTCTATCACCGATACACCCCTCTTACTCACATACGTGTATTCTCACACTTCGTCCCCTTTTACCATACTATGCTACACCGCCCACCCTCTATCCTTTATCCAGTCTCCTAGAATCTCCCCCTTTTTATTTATTATCTCATCCATCGATTTACTTTCAAAGCTCTCCCCTTCCCGGTACAGGCCCCCCGTCCCATCCGATTCTCGCATTAAAGTCTCCACC
>NC_046661.1:106439540-106471949 GCF_010883055.1 Belonocnema kinseyi | reverse complement strand
AAAATCAACTTATTTACGGATTGTTATTTGTATTAAACTTCTTTGACGATGATATCGAAAATGTTGTTTGTTTTTTCGTATTTCTAACGGCTTAGGAGATCCTTCTAGAAAGTTACAATTTTTATTTATTTGAAGAAAATTTTTAAGGGTTATACTCGTTCAGACCCACTGATTCTGAATTTTTAAATTAGAAATAACTAATTTAATAATTACAAATTTTTAATTCATCAATTTGAATCTCATTTATGAGCCAAAAAAGGTTCGATAATCTCTGTGAAGACAAGTCTCGTCTTGAGTCAAGTAACCGTCGTCGTAGCCAAGATAAGGCTCGACTTGAGACAAGTAAACGCCGTTTTACCTGTCGTGGCCATAAAAGTAAGACGAAGGCCTATGTCTTGACTCAGTTTTGAGACGCAGCCAGACATAGATGTCTTGGAGACGAACTCAAGACATAACCAAGTCGAACTCAAGTCAAAGCATTTTTACTCGGGTACGCAGAAAAAACAAAGAATCAAATTTGTTGCAGGAAATTTTTTAGAGTGATAAATTTTTGTTTAGCCAGCTTCGCGTCTTTCAAAAAACATGTGTTTGCCATGGAAAAACAAAAAAAAAGTTTAACCGATATTTGTGTAAAGTTTATCCTGTGATGTTAATTCTTGTTGCAGAGAACCTTCCGTCGAAAATCGATGTAAAGTTTATCTTCGGTTTTTTCTGTGTAATGCCAACTCTCAAGTACTTAATATAAAATCTCTTAAATGACTGAAATTATCAACAATATTAATAGAATGTCTAGTTGAAATTGTATACAGTCGCTTCAACAATTTATGCTCCAAATCAGAGCAGAAATTTTAGTATTAAACATGTAATTAAAATCATAATTTATAAATTATGAAAGAAGTATTAGATAACACTTGTAAAGTCCTTATAAGTAATATCTCAAGATGGAAACGGGACACTATTTTATTTAAAATTAAATCTATCCTTTCATTGTAAGTAATTTCTTCATGGTGAAAGTTTTATTACAGGATATTCTTAAATTATTGATCACTAACGAATATTAAAGTACATTATTAACAGTAATCACATACTAAATCATTACTTGAATTTGTTTCTGAAGCGTATGCATTTCAATAGTACTTTTTCAAATTTTAATTTAATTTTAATATTATTTCCATGCTTAAAAATCCGTGCATATTTGAAATATCAACACTTGGCAAAAAATATATTTATTTTCTTGAGATTCGTGAAAAAGTTAAAAAGAAGTTTGATATAAATAAGTATGTAGCTAGTCATCGTAACTCAGGTGGTATCGTGACTGTTTTATGTTCCAACACCGAAGCCTTGACAGCCACGCTGGCGCGTGTTCGATTCCCGAAGCAAGAAGCGAGGCCGCGTGTATTTTCAGAAAGCTTCGCTTCTGTGCTTCGGTATACTACCCCACAGATAGGCTGCATTTTTTAATTAGCCATATAATATAATCGCTGATCACCCTGAAAGTTAATGCGAATATAAAATCTCAATTAATAAAAATAATAAAAATAAGTCTAATACCAGTACTGTAAAGTTACTTTTGCAAATTAAGGAGCATTATTTTGCAATTTTATATTAAAATTTTTTAAATAATGAACCGTTTCGATAAGATTGTCTGACTTACAAAACAATTACCTACAATTTCCAGGATTTTTTAGGTATACACAAAATTTCCTGATTATTTCAAGATTGGCAAGTAAGCAGAAACCCTGATCTTTCGTTCAACAATTACATTTAATTCGATTGAAAAAATTCAGTATAAATTAAAAAATGTTTGAATAACATCTTTTACATACCAACATGATCATCAAATTCTATTTCGACATAGAAAATAATCCACTCCATAAATCGTACGTACCTGAAACATGAATTAAATGTATTCCTCAGTATTCAGGGCAATATACTATTTTACATTCTCATTCATGAGAGTGTAATGTAATCGTCCAAATTTTCTATCTCTGGTTTCTAACGAATCTTTACGTTTTGACACTTACAGAATCCGAAAATCATAACATTTTACCGGTGTCTGTCTGTACATCTGTATATCTGTCTGCATGTCTGTTTGTATGTCTGTATGTATGGTTACCTGAATTTTCTAGCCATGCTAACTTTTGAAAGATTTGTCCAATTAAGCCAGCCTTTAATACCCTTCTCAAGGTTCCCAAAATGAAGACTAAGTTGGCTAATCCAATGTTTCTAACCAAAATTAAGAAATTTAGAGCATTTTTAAAGTTTAAAAAGAAATTTTTTTTTAAAGTTAAAAATTTGTGTCAAAGTTTCTTATACATGGGTAGAAGACTTGCAAGTTATCCAAATAAAATTTTCAATTTCATGAAAATTAGAAAAGTTATATACTTTTAAAAATTTTGAAAATGTTTAGAAAAATAGAAAAAAATATTTTTCATAAAGATTACGAAATTTATTTTAAATTCATCACCAGTTATCAAATATATTTACAAACTATGTCAGTTAAATTTTTCTATTATACAAAAATTCAAAAAGTTTGAGTTCTTTTAAAGATTTGAATAAAATTTTTGTATGAGTCTTAGAAATTGTTCTCAAATGTTCTGATACGCGTTAAAAATACTTGTAAATTATCCTGAAGATATTTTTAAATTGGATGAAACTTTAAAAAGTTATATGGTTTTTAACATTTTGAAAATGTTCAATAAAAGAAAAAAACATTTTTTTTAATATATTGAAAAATATGAATCCAAATTTCTACTAGATATAAAATATATGTCTTTCGAAACTATTATCATGAAATTTTTTAATTAGAAAAAGGGTACAAAAGTTCCAAAAGTTGGATCATTTCCGAAAATATGCAATTTTGGATTTTTAAGAGATCCGTAAGTTTAAAGCGTTGTTTTTAGTAAATTTTAACAAGATTTACAAATTATCTTGATAAAGTTTTTAAATTGGACACAAGTTATCGAGCGCGAAGCTCGAGTTTTGTAATGAGAACATAATCGTCAAAGCCGTAGGTGCTTTGAGAAGCTGCTTTAAAAACAAATCGAAAAAAATGTCAGTTACAATTTATGGCTGTAATTCCTCAGAATTTTAAATCACAGTTTTTCATTTAATTTATAGTGTTCAAAATTTTTTAAAAAATTTAGTTAAAATGTTTGCATTAAACGTACAAAAACGAGCATGAAGCGCGAGAGTGTACCTGCGCGCCCTAGACGCGCTCAAACTTGGTGAGAAGCGCCGCGCGCTCAGCGTACAATGAGAATGTGCCCGCGCAGCGGGCATATTTCTGTAATATTTAAGATAGAAATCTAAGCTTACTTTAAAAACATATTAATTTTAAATTGGGTATATCCTATAATCCTATTTATAACCTTTTCAGGATATTCATTCAAATTCTGAAGAAAATTGCCTGCTATTTACCTTCTTAATCCAAAAACAGGTTTTCGCGAACGTTTCCGGCTGCGTGTGTGCATGTATAAATGGTTAGTCTGTCAGCGCGATAACTTTTGAAAGAATTGACAGATTGCTCTGTAAGAAATTGTGGGTAAATTTCGTTGCACCTAATTTCAAGATAGGGTTTCATCTCACTCGGAGTTGGGGTATAAAACTGTCACCTATTGTTTCTGACGCAAAACTGTAAAAATAAGTTACAGCATGTGACGTTTTGTGCCACAAGTCCGAGGGAAAAGATACCTTGTACAGTGGTACCATCCACACTAGAGAGACTAATTTTTGCTGCAAGGAAATGGTACCATGAAATTAGCTTCAGATTTACATTTAGTTTTTTCTATGTAAATTAGCCTTTGGTATAGGCTTTTAGTAACCTAAACTGGAGTTCAAGCTCATTGTCAAGCCATTTTATATAAAAGTTAAAAAAATTTGAGCATTTTCAAAATTTTTGAGACCTATAACTCAAAATTTAAAAGTAAGTTAAGAAATTCAGAAAAATCTAAGACATTCCTACTGTATTCGAACAGAAAATGAATATTAAATATAACGAATTATAAACATTTACATGTAAACCTCTTATTGTCAGAACAAAGTAACAATTTATGTATAAAAAATTCGTTCCCATAAAAATAAAAAATAAATGATTAACCTGGAAAACTCTCAAAACCCAATTTCACACTTACGGGGTTCTCCCGGCACCCTATGAAACAATTTTATCAGGGTGATATTCTAAAACAAGTTATTGATTCGTATTCGATGGCTAATAGTAAAAGTGTCAACTCGATACAACTAATATGGTATTATACATTATTCATCAAATCGAACAAATTTTAAGGTAGGTTCGCAAGTTCACCAGGCTGTACAATGTATTTACCTCACGCTACGCACTCGTTATTCAAACCACCCTGCCCATTTGTGCGCAGGACTTTTAAAATTAGAAGTTAATGCATCGACAACTGTAATTTGATGATTGTGAATTATCTTTTATTAAAGCTCCTTCGGCTTTAACGAATAAATTCTCATCACGTCTCTCGTGCTTAACGAAACTTTTTTTAAATTGTTTTGTATACTTGTATCGGTTTTCAAAGCATTGCATTTTTTATTTTAAACGTTACTTTTTTACGATTTAAACAAAAACTACGCATTCTATCAAAAAAATATCAATGACAATTTTGGATCAGTTTTTACTTTATTTCAGAAAATCAACTTTTGTCTATGAATTTTTTCATGACTTGCGTTGCTTTTCCAAAAATTTAATTTGTTTACTTTTCATGATGTTTTTCACGAAGAAAACAAAAACCACGCATCCTATAAAAGTAGTTTGTATCGTTTGTCTAAAAATTCAAGTTTCAAGAAAATTCAAAAAGTTGACCTATATATCTTGTAGGGATTTCAAAAAGCAACGTTTTTCTTTTCTAGACTTTTTCCATATCGTATGTGGTTTGGCTTAAAATATATTTTTTTTTAAATTTGAAAGTGCTATTACTCTGAGAATTTTCCTTATATCAAAAAAAGTTGTAAAGATAAATTGTTTGAGTTTCCGATATCTATGTATAGCCTTACATATAATTTTTAAATCTTGAAAACCATGGTCTCGAAATTTTTCAAAATGCTCTAACTTTTTGAATTTTCATACCAAATAGCTCATTAGCAATTTTGATTTTTCTTCATGGTTTCTAAATACGTGTAACCAATCACACTTTAATCAGATTAGTCTTTTAAAAGTTATTCGGTATACAGATGACAGCGATAACGACAGAGAGGCAGACACCATCGTTAAACCAATTTTTGCCGATTCAGGGGGTCCCAAAAAAATGGAGATTGAAAGAAATACGAGGCTGTCAGTTTTCACATAAAAACAATCCCTTCTTATTACGCTGAAAATCTAAAAATAAATTTTTGGACCACCCGATTATTACATACTTTCAGGCTTCATAAATTGTCACCTAACCAGAGTTTAAAGATTATCCATAAGGCGGGACCAGCTATAATTTTACTTGAGTACGAGGAACTCTTGAATTTACATAAATTTCATAAGAACAGAAACTGGGTGCAACTTCACGGGCGTTAATATCGTATAATGTCCCTTCTTATCGATTTAAGTATAACAACACGCTTTTCGACCTGAGAGTTACGCACGCCAGTTTGATGAGTCTGATAGCAAAAGCATTGTGTGCACTAGGGTGGTCTAAATTTATACCTGGAAAAATTCGATTTTTTTTTGTAGGTGATCGATACCCCAAAATTCCATGTTTGTTCCTTCAATTTGGTCAACATTTAAAAAAAAAATATATATATATACATACACATAATTACAATAAAACAACATTATTTACCTTGCTTGTAAGAAGATTTTTTGTGTCCGAACTTTTATTCGCGTGTATCGCGGATTCTAATTGATTCTCTGCAGTTTTTTGTTGTTCTTGACGAAGCTGTATCTAAACTTTTCATTTTCGCGAAAAAATGTTTGAACAATGTTAATTTATTATCTAAAATGCAGCTATATACAACTTTTCATTTTCTTTTCAGCTGCGTGGAAAAGGTTCAATGGGTTAACCATGTCTCAACAATGGCATAAGCGTGGGGTTGGCGTCGGTTGAGCATGGGTTAACCGTGGGGTAAGCGTGGAGTAAGCGTGGGGTAAGCGTGGAGTAAGTGTGGGGTAAGCGTGGCTCAACCTGGGTCAATTTATACCCACGGTCTTTCCATGGTTATGAACAATGGTTGAAGCATGACTAATGGCCCAACTGCCATGCTTCACCCACGCTCGAACGTCATTTGGTTGAAATTGAACTTCGGCAAAACTTTCGAAGTTGGACACAATCTACTAAACTTTCCTCACATTTTAAAAAGGATTATTGAATAAATATTTTCTTTTATAGGAATTTGAGCAATTTTTTAGAAAACCTGTCTGGAAGAAGTTTGCATGGCACAAGCATTACAAGACAATTCGAAATATCTGGCTAAAGCATAATTCACGGCTGAATAGTAGCATGACGCAAGCCTTGCTCTCATCCTATCCCACGCTCAGGACACGCTAAATACAAATGAACATTCTAATGAACATGTAAATGTCAGAGAAAATAAGTCTGCATTACAAATGTAGATTATAGGTTTGCCAATAGTCTACATGTCTCTAAATGGTAAATTCACTAACCGGTTGCACCGGGTCACGGACCAGGTAGTTTAATAGGTACCCTGCGAGAAGCTTTTAAACATTTAAATTTTGTGAACAACCAAAAAGCAATTCCAAATGGTGAGTCAAAGATCCGGATGCACCGGGTCGCGCACCAGATAGTTTAATAAGTATTTTACGAGAACTACTAAAAAATTAAAATTTTGTGAATAGCGAAAACAATTCCAAATAGTGAGCCGACGACTCGGGTGCACCGGCTCGCGCACCAGGTAGTTTATCACGTATTCTACGGGAACTTTTTACGAATTGAATCACCAGTCCCGAATGAAGCACCAGGGAGTTTAATACGTATTTTACGAGAACTTAAAAAAATTTTAATCTTGTGAATAACAAAAACAATTCCAAATGGCGTGTAGACGACCCGGGTGCATCTGATCGCGCACTAGGTAGTCCAGCACGTATTATACGAGAACATTTCAAGAATAAAATTATCCCAACTGCCAAAATAACTACCAATGATAAGTCGACGAACCGGGTGCACTGGATCGAGAACCAGGTACTTCTATACGTATTTTACAAGTACTTTTTAGAAATTTAAATTTTGTGAAAAACGAAAACAATTCCAAATGGTGATTCGACAAATTAAGTGATTCCTGTCGCGCACCAAGTAGTTAAGCACGTATTCTACGTGATCCTTTTCGAAATTTTTATTTTCTTAGCGCCCGAAATAACTACCAATGATGAGACGATTATGCATGTACACCGGGTCGTATACCAGGTAGCTTAGCACGTATTCTAGAAGAACTTGTTCAAAATTTAAATTGTTCCACTAACCAAAATAACTTCCAATAGTAAGCCGACGACCTGTATGGACCATATCGCGCAACAAGTAGCTTAGCACGTATTATAAAAGAACATTTTTAAAATTTACGTTGCAATAACAGTCAAGATAACGACCAGATGGTATAAATACCAAAAATAAACACCTACTAAGTACGTGAATGATATTTTGAACGACCTGGTGCACGATTCGGTACACCCCAGTCATCGACCTACTATTTGCAATTGTTTGGGCTATTGGCAAAATTTAAAGTTCAGAAAAGTTCTCGTAGATGGCGTTTTAAATGGCCTCGTGCACAATTCGCTACACCGGGTTTTCAACACACGATTGGTAGTTTAGCACGTATAATACGTGCTCAACTACCTTGTTCGCATCACGTTACAACCATATTGTCGCCTGGGCATTGGTTGTTAGTTTAGCAGTTGGCACAATTTAAATTTTCGAAAAGGCCTTGTATAAGATGTGCTTAACTGCTTAGGGCGCGACCTGGAGCACACGGGTCAACGAAACACCATTTAGAATTTTTTTCATTATTCGAAAAATTTTAATTTTGAAAAAGTTGTCGTAGAATACGTGCTGAGATACCTAGTGCGCGATACAGTGCACCCGGGTCGTCGAATTGTTACTGGTAACTATTTTGGCAGTTGGCACAATTAAAATCCTTAAAATATTCTGGTAGAATACGTGCTAAACTACTTGGGGCACGACCTGGAGCACACGGGTCGTCGAAACACCATTTAGAATTGTTTTCGATATTCAGAACATTAAAAATTTTAAAGAGATCTCGTAGAATTCGCATTAGACTATTTGCTGCTGGATCCGGTACACCCAGATCGTTGACTCACATTTTTGTTAATTTGGCTGTTTAAACAATTTGAATGTTGAAAAAGTTCTTGTAGAATACTTGCAAAGCTACATAGTGCGCGATTCGGTGCACCTGGGTCGTCGACTCACCATTTGGAATTGTTTTTTTTATTGACAAAATTCAATTTTTTAAAAAGTTATCTTAGAATACGTATTAAACTACCTGGTGCTCGATCCGGTGCACCCGGATCTTCGTACCGCAATTTTTATTTATTTTGTCTGTTGGAACAAGTTAAATTTTGAAAAAGTTCTTGTAGAATACGTTGCTGAGTTACTGGTGCGCGACCAGGTGCACTCGGGTAGTGAACTTACCATTGAGAGTCGTGTAGACTATTGGAAAACCTAAGATTTCCATTTTTACCGCAGCCTAATTTTCTCTTACATTTGCATGTTCTTGTAAGAATATTCATTTGTGTTTAGCGTGTCCTAAGCATGGGAGACGGACAAGAACAAGGCTTACGCCATGCTACTATTTAGCAGTGATCAATGTTTTAGCAGCATATTTCCAAGTGTCTTGTCATGCTTGAGACATGCACACTTCTTTAAGTCGGGTTTTCTAAAAAAATGCTCAAATTCCTATACAAGAAAATATTTATTCAATAATCCTTTCTAAAAAGTGAGGAAAATTTTGTGGATTGTGTGCATCTTCGAAAATTTTGCCAAAGTTCAATTTAAACTAAATCACGTTCGACTGTGGGCGAATCATGACAGAAGGGCCATTAGCCATACTTGAACCATTGTTCATAGTCATTGGACGACCTTGGGTGACCATTGACACAATCTTGAGCCACGCTTACCCCACGGTTAACCCATGCTCAACCCATCCTTATGCCATTTTTGAACCATGGTTCACCCATTGAATCTTTTCCACGCGGGTAGTTATGCATAAATAATAAATAACCGTCAAAAAATTATTTTGTTAAATAAAAAATCTCTTTTTTTTATGTAAATATATTTTATTATGGAATAAAAACATAAATAGTACTCATTTACTTTTTATTTCACACTGCAATTTTCTTCAGGAAATACTAAACAATATTTTAAAATGATATTTGCTAACCCACTCCACCGACCTACTCGTAAATATTCATTTTCCTGTTATTATTTAATGAAAGACACTTTAAAATTATTTATAAAATTTGGATATGCTAAAACAATTTTCCCACTTTAAGTTTGGATATGTAACTATTTTTTTCAATCAATTGCGCTGTTAATAAATGTAAAGAATGATATTTTCAATGGAAAAAAGTTTACATTTATTGAAAATATTAATAATTCACTTGCGCTTTTTCATGGGAAAGGTGAAAAAAGTTATGGTTCTTCACGCTGCGCTTCTACTGATTTTATCCCAAAGGAACTTGCATATGCCACTTTTTTCTTATTACACTTCCGGGATGCCCCACGATCATTTTAAGCCCAAAAAGAAAAAAAAATCACTTGGGCTGTTTTTAAGAACACTTTTTTGTAAGAAGTTAATTAACATATTTCAACAAAAATAAGTCATTCCGGTTCATCCTTTATCCCAAACGCTCGCACATGTATTAGAGTGCTTGAAATTTTCTGAAAAATAAAAGAAAATCCAAAGCTCTATCTCTAAAAGTTTGGGAGTTACGGTGACAAGAAGTCGATTTTAAGTGAATAATTTGAATGAAAAATCTATATACATAATTTTGGGAAATAACTTATTTCCTATGCATCTCTGGTAAAAACAGTTCAATAATTAATTGCAGAAGACTTGGTTTTAAGCAGATCATTATGGCCCTTTGAATATGACAATTTTTTTAAATGAAATTTCGTTTAACATAAATTTTATGAATAAAATTTCTCTCTTTCAAAAGAATTTATTTTCCGAGCAATTCAGGAGAATGTTTTTACCAAATAGGTTGAGCTGAACCTTATTTTTAGCAAATCTAAAAAAGTGAGTCTCTAAATCTAATCGCATCGAAATTACGGTCATATTCAAAAGGCCATAGTTTTGCTTCTATGAGAGCTAGAGCAGTGTTCGTTTAGATCTACTCAAAATCAAGCCTTTTTCAATTAATTGTTTAGCAGTTTTGACCAGATATGCATAGGAAATAAGTTATTTCCCCAAAACTATGTATTTATATTTTTTTTCATTCAAATTATTTGCTGCAAATAGACTTCTTACCACCATAACTCCCAAAACTTTTAGAGACAGAAACTTTCGATTTTTTTTTATTTTGCAGAACTTTTCAAACACTTTAATCCCTGTGAGACTGTTTGGGACATGTGATGAAACGGAATGAGGTAATTTTTAAAAAACTGATTTAAAACACCTCTTCAAAAAAATAAAACAAAGAGTTTTCTCAAAACGACTTAAGCGATTTTTAGTTATGATAATCTTGTAGGGATTTTAAAAAGAAATTTTTTTCTTTTCTTGACTTTTTTTCATATCGTACGTTTTTCGACTTCAAATTTTGATTTTCGGTTGATTAGAAAAATTTTGAAAACGCTATAACTCAAAGAATTTTCTTTTTATCAAAAAAAGTAATTAGGATAAATTTTTTGTTCTTTTGAATACAATAAATATCCGTACATAGAATTTTCAAATTCAGAAAAAAGTGGTCTCAAAAATTTTCAAAATGCGCTCACTTTTTGAATTTTTATCAAAAGTAGCTGGTTAATGAACTCGTACTTTCTTTTAGGACCTAGAAAAAGTGCGCCAAAGATGAATTTCATTCGTTCATTTTTTCGAGAGTTATCGTGTTTACGGTCGGACGGACGGCCGGACGGACAGACAGACGCCATTTTGAAAACCTGATTTTCGGATTCAGGGGGTCTCGAAACGTGGAGATACGTTGAAAAAGTGTCATGTCAAATTTCCGACAATTCTAATACTTTCTCAATCATAAATGATGCGAATGTAAAAATGACACATGCAAGCCCTTTTGGGTTGAAGTCAGTCTAGGGACCCCGTGCCTACAAATATCTTACACTACGTCTTTTATTAATTAGTATTTTCTTATCTGAGAATTTCAACACGATTTTTTTACAATATTAATTAAAAATTTTATTTAAATAATAAATTTATTATTTAATTTATATTATTTTCATTTTTTCAAATAATAAATGCTAAAATAAGGTCCAAAAAATACTGTCTCCATCATGAATTTTACAAATTGTTGTATTTTTTTTGGAAGTATTTTCCGGGCACAATGCAAGGGGCTTTGAGTGATCAAAATTAGAATTTTTCGGTTAGAAATCATTGCTTAAACATTCTTTAAGAAGCGTCTTAACTTTCATCCAAAAAAAGTTAATAATAAGTACTTCTTTTTTTTCGAAAGCCGGGCTTTTCCCATTCAAAATCGCATGTTAATTAGAAAAGCCCAGGAGCATGGGCTAATACGGACTAATTTGAAAATAAATCATTTTTTTTTGGAATAAGAAAAATTGTGAATAGCAATCGATCACCAAAAATCGGTAGTTGAATTTTTAGACCTCCTTATCGTGCACTGTGCACATTCATCTCCAAAAATAATAACTTTCTATAGCAGTCTGAAAATTAGGTTAATCGACCTCTCTTGGTGTGCCCAAGGGGCTCTATCACTTTAACGAAAGAAGCACTGGGAAAATTAAATTGTCAACCTTAAATTCACTATAAAACCCAGTATATATGGAGGGCTGGATTTATCGACAACGGCGAGGATCGTCTCGGAAAAAATATCGGGCGATGGGAGAGCTCCAAAGGTTTTTAAAACTTTTCACGAGATAGATGAGGCCGTACTTCGATTTGTGATGTGACGAATTGAAAACTTTTTTATTGGTCTTTTAATGCATTAGCTTGATTGCTTATGCTTGTAAAGAATGTTTTTAAAAAGTCCGCAAATGTCTCAGGAACTAGGACTCAATACAGTTTTATTCTTAAACATCTTCAATAAAGGTCAAAGTAAATTAAAATGTTTTTAAAATAATTTATGTCACTCAATTTAAAACCAACTAAAATTAATATGACAAATTGTTTTTGACAAAAAGGTGACTTCTAAACTTGTTGAAAATTGGACTTTTACTTGCGATTTTTGTTTAGCTATCCTAATTTTCAGTGAAAAAACTAACAGAATTTGAAATTTGATAAAATTGTAAGTCTTATTCAGAAATTTATGATTTTATGTAAAATTTTCCTTCAAACACTCTCATCTTTAAGCAAGTATTACAATTCTGAACCTGCAAAGACAATTTAGTTACTACTTAAACAAAGAAACGGCAAAATGGTGAAACTTCTTGACAGCACTTTATTTTCACAAAAATTTTTACACAAACATGTATTTCGCGCTACATTCTATGATCTATTTAATAATTTGAAACATTTCAATTGTTAATTTACATTTTTCTTAAAAAATATACCATTAAGATAATGAAAACTCCGATTTGAAAATTGCGCACATTTGAGCCCTTCGGATTTCCATAGCCTCTGGCCACTATAAAAGCCCACGGACCTGCCTCAACTCTCCGTTGACAATCTTGAATCTATATAAGCCACAGGTAAGAGTGATTTGAAATGACGATTATTTTTTAGGTTTCGTAGCTCCGTGCAGAAACCTTTATAGTACGGAAAGTGAGAGAAGTGGGGCAATGCAGGGTGGAAAAGGAAATATTACGGTATGAATAGTATTTAAGTCAAGGAGAGTAGGAGTTGGAAAGTAGGGGAGGGTTGCAAGGAATTAATGCGAGGGAAGGTACGAAAACGTAAAGGGTAGCTTATTAAAAAAAGTGAAGAAGGGATGAGTAGGGGAGGAGGTTGCAGCAAAGTGAAAGGAATGATAGGGATTGAGGGAAGAGTATGTAGGGAGTAGAAGAGAATAGTAGTAGTAGGTGATAGAAAGTATATGGGGCTTGATTTGAACGGCTGAATTGGATGGATGTCTGGGGAAGTAAATAAGAGAGAAGCTTGGGAAGTCAGTGCATCTTAAGGGGGCAGGGTGGGAAGTAAAATGAGGAATTAAGAGGAAACGGTAGCTTAGAACGAGAGAGAAAGTAAGGAAAACCGGAAAAAATGGTGAATAGGCAAATGAAAATACATCTAAACGCTGTGAACTAGGTCAGGGATGTGGTGGAGTACAATAAGCTTCGCAAGAAATTCCATCTTTCATGCTTTCGCTTACACGTCAAAGACATGAATGCCGTTACCTGTCGTGTTCAATTTCAGTACATTAATGCCTATCACACTTTTCAAGCCCTGGTCGTCACTTTTTTACAATTTAGACTCTGCAATCAATCTCGATTCGCCGTCGTGGTATATTAATGTTTCCCGCAGTTACTCGAGCAAGACCCCAGATATTCGGGCGTTATAGTTCCAGTCAGCCTCTGGAAAATAATAGCTTTCCCGATTTACGAATTTGTTTCCACTAATGGCCGTGAACGAAAGCAAATAAAAGGCCAATTAAAGCGAGTAGCAAGTATAGTGATTTAGATTCCGCACGATAAATTGATTTTTCATTCAAAACTGGTAAATTATCGAATAGAGCAAGTAGTTTTGAAACCAGTGATGTGTTAGTTATTCTGGACAGTTTAAAAACCACGTCACACTGCTAAGGGGTGAGGCCAACAGGGTATTAGAGGATTTTCCAAATGTTTAAAAAAATGAAAGTTAGTGATTTCATTTTACCATTATAGCATCTGAATACATACTTCACACTCTTTCCCTATTCCCACTTTTTCCCCTTTCTTAAGGTATTACTCTTTTTAGGGTTTCGTATTTTTGAACACATACCCGCATACTGAAAAAAATTGTTCTTGGATCAAGTAAATTTTGCTTGGTTCAAGTCAATCGTAGGTACGATTGGGGACGATAGAACATGAGTGTGTTCCAAATAAATAAATACTTGATACCGTATGCTTGGAATAAGCATATTCTTAGATGGAACAGCACATTTTATTTTTATAAACCTTTATTGTATTACTTCATATAGACGTGTATTCAAGTGGAGAACATAGTTTACTTCCAAGAAATCATTTCTGACACACCTCAAGAATATATTTACTCAATCTAAGAATATGTAGTATCGGAGCAATAGAATAGTACCTTAACTTAACGAAATTTGTACTTGAGAAGAGTCTGTTAGACAAGAAATTTGAATTCTACGCGTCAGTTTATGAAAATTCATGACACTATTTCTCAACAAACAAAAAAATGTGTTTTAAATTATTGTTATATAATCATAATTCTTTAAATTATTAAATATGTAATTCGCATGCACAGTTACTTACACATATAATCGGACACTTAAACGCTTTGAAAAATCTCACTGGCCGAGGATTCGAACCCCACCTAAAATACCTAAATTATTGTGTTGTACCGGAGCTTTAACCACTTCGCTATCGAAGCACTTGGATCTCGGATGCAAAATCTCGTCCTAGTATTTCAAGGCAGCATCGTACTAAGTCATATGATGAGTTTCTAACATCTTCAAACTAAAAGTTGTTAAACTCAATGTTTCTTTAAATAAAACATCTTTCTTAATATAATTGATCATTTCGAAGATAAATTTTACATTTTCGAGAGACTTTAATAGACCATTTTTTTCTTTAGAAATATTTTGGATTTGAATTTTACTTATTTTCAAAAAGGCTCAAGAATTTTTTTCTTTCAATATTTAAAAACTTCATAAATTATCTATAAGTAATAAACAATACAAAAATTCAAGTGCAAAAATGCTTTATAACCTTTATGATACTTTTATATAATACCCTCTTAGTCAGTTTGGAATACGAAATAACACTTCTTAAACAATAATTTAAAATATGTGAAACAACGAATGAAGTTTCACTTATTTAACAAGGGACCCAATACTTTTTATTTTTAAATATTTAAAATTCTTCAAAATAAAGAAAATGCAATAAATAATAAAGCAAAGTTGCAAGTAAAAAAATGCATTGATAACATCAATGAAAAGAAAATCACGTTCTTCCATACAAACACTTTCATAAAACGCACAGTTTTCAATTTATGCAATTCTTTTATAGCAAACGTTTTTTACTCAGTTTTAAATATGGAATAGCTTTTCTAAAACAACAATCTAAGCTATGTAAAAAAATAATCGAACTTCGCGTATTCTACAAAGGGCTCAATACTTTTGTCTTTAAAGATTAAATCCGCTTCAAAATTATTTAAAGCTGATGATAACCTCAGTGACAAATTAAAATTTTTGATTTTTAAAAACCTCTGTAAAATACAAAGTTTTTGATTTATTTAATTTCTTATACTACTTTTTAACACCGTTTTTAATATAAAAGAACAATTTTAAAATAATAATTTAATACATGTAAAAAAATTGGACGCTAGTTTGAATATTACCTATTCCAAAAAGTGCTCGATTCCTTATTTTGCTTTCGAATAAAAAATTCTTCGAAATCAGAAGAAAAAAGGATTCTGTAAAGAAACGTGGAGTGTAAGAACTTGCAAGTCAAAAGTGATTGAGTCTCACGGTGGTCGGATGAAAAATATTTGTTTGCTTTCTTCATGTATTGTCAATTATTGCATTTAAAAAAATTGTATTTGTCAATTTTTCAATTGCTCCTTTACAGCATGAAATACATTCTTAATAAACTTTTTAAAAATCTTATTGAACTACTTGTCTGTCAGTATTTTGCTTTAATAATACAAGATATTTGTTTATATTATGTATGTATGTAATCTCTCCCAATTACAGGTTTGTGGGCCTCCACTCTATCTATCTATCCTTTTTCAGGATAACCCGTTTGGCTCTCCCCTACTCCCTTGCTTTCCCTTACTTCTTCCAATTTCTTCATCCACTTCACTTTCTGTCCATTACCATCCAAAATTCATTCAAAAATGTAATTGTATTTCTAAATATTTTTTAAACTTTATAACCTCGTTTTACGCTACCATATATTTATTTTTATTATTTACATAATGAAAAAGAATTATGTAAATACATAAGTGATTGCCAAAATGTTAACCATTTGTCGTCCCAGACATTTTCTATGATTAAAGAATTCTTTGAAGAAAACCTTAATTTTATTAAGTTTTTATAAGTATACATACTAATAATATCCGCATTAAATTTCCAATGAATAATGACATGTTCAAATGACATTTTCTCTGATTTTTTAATTCTTTTTCTAAAAAACTTAATTTCATTAATTTTTAAAAATATAAATACTTATAATATCCGCATTATATCTACACTTTATTATTTAAAATAGCAAAAGTATACGCGCACTACAGCACGCAAGAAGCATTCTATTGACAATTAATAATAATATAAAAACATAAAACATGGTTCCTTTGATTTTAATTTAAAATTGTACAGTTTATTCATTTAAAAAATATTATTCTGTGGGAAATTTTAAATGTCTTGTTCTCGCATGGTTTCTTCAAGCAAATTTTTTTTCTTTTCTTTATACATTAATTTGGCAAGGGACCTGACAAATTTGGAAGCTGCTTAAAAAATTTGCTGTATTGATATCGCCACCGTTTCAAAATGTAACTTTTTCTGTATTCTGGATTGCATGACAGTAACTTTAGTAATTTTTAGTCACTTTTCTGTCTTAAGTCAGTTTGAAAATACTTTTTAAGGTTTAGTAACTATACTTTCTTTTTTAAATAAAAATTTCACTGTAATTACTTTTTAATAAATTAAAATAGAAAACGCAAGAATTTCCAAATTTTATCGCATTAAAATTCCCGTGAAAACCACTGAATTTAATGAATCCTTTTATATGTTAGATTTTTTTGAATCACCCTGAAGACATTTGAATTCACCTTGAATTCTCATGAATTTTGTATATTTCAAGAATTTTGTTCGTTTCACTTAATTTACTTTCTATTTATCTGTATTTCTTATGAATTTCATCAAATTCTCTTCAATTTCCTTTCAATCGTTATAAATTCACTCTATTCTTACTGAAATTAATGTAATATGTTGACTTATTTTTATTTGCTTAGATTTCATTCGGAATTCTTATTGTTTTATCCTGAATTATTTTGTGTTCCTTTGAATTTTTAAAAAATTGTCGAAATTATCTTCTATTTTTTTAAATCACTAAAATTCGAACAAATTCACTTAATCCTACTCAATTCATTGCATTTTCTTATCATTCACTTCCAGCTCTTCCAATCTCACCATGAATCCTAATACTTTTTCCGATTCTTATAAATTTTTGATCAGTCTCATAAATTCTCTAAAATTCTACTAACATCACTCAAGTGTCGCTAAAGTTAGTGGGATTTTTCAGTTGTTCAAAAACTTATTTGATTTTATTTGGAATTAACTTTGAAATCCTAATACAGTAGACTCTACGAGACTTCTCGCTACGACATTTTTCTCGCTTTCCGATATTTCCTTCGTTCACTTACCCCCACTCCTAGTCTCATCTCACGCACACGCATATGCGGCCGGCTACGCCTACTGCGCCGAACGCGGCTTGACGCAGGAGAGAGGGTTACCTGACACTTCCTTTTCGCTTCCCCTACGACCCCGAAAACGAGAAATTTTGTAGAGTCTATTGTAATCATTCCTAAATTCTTCGAAAAAGTTGTCAATTTTTTGGATTTCTCTGAACTTTTTTAGCTCTAGATAAATTAATTTTAATCAACTTCAGTTCTTCTAAACTCACGTAAATCTGCGCAGATGAATTAATTAAAATTGATTTATTTCAGGCCATTACTGCATATACTGATAATTCAGTATAAATAGCCAGATTCGTTCAGTACGAATAGAGGGATCCGAAAAAAAGCTATTCGTATAAAAATATTGGATACGAATTGTCGGATTTCTTCGGTAGATGTTATGAAATTAATCGAATTCATCGCATTTTCCTGAACCTTCTCAAGCATTTATTAGTCCTTGCATCCAAAACTTCGACCTAGTTGTTTCCCGAACTTTTTTAGATAGCTAAATTCGAATCTGTACACGGAGAAAATTTGTTTATTAAAATTTGTCCAATTGGTTCGATAAATAAAGGACATTACTGCATTTAGACAAAGTTTACAATTATTTCAGGATTTAATACAAAACAGAACCATAAATATCACAAAAGAATTATGTAAAATCTCAGGTCCTAAAATGAAAATTCTGATATGTAAAAATTGATATAAGGATTGTATTATTTTCATGCCAGAATATCATAAAATAATGCGAAGTAATGTTAAATTTTTATCAAATAAATGATACAAACTTTATTTTCGTGTGATATTAACGATTCACTCAAAAGAAATTATAGATTGCAGAATTTTTTTCGCGTTTTTCACTTTTGTTATGAGAGGAATTAGAGAATAGTAAGGTAACATGAGAATCGCTTGGGACGTCAACATTGTCAGGGCTGAAGTTTAAAGCCAAGTCCCCCATACAAAACTTTAACATTTTTAAGTTTCGGTTAATATTGTAGGACTTTAGAAAATATTCAAATATATTGTAGATTAGTTTGCATTTTCGACTTTATTCCTTAAATTCTAGCCTGATTTACTTTAATAGATTTTATATAAATTTAATTTGTAAGTTTCTAAAGTTCAATTTTGCACAAATTGAAAATATTGAAAATTAAATAATTTAGGGTTTTAAAGTTACAAAATTTCTGAGAAAAAAATTATGCAATGTTTGTATTTACTTTCTCTAAATTTATAAGTCCGTTTATTAATAAAATAATGAAATAAGAAATTTCGATTAAACGGTGGCAAGATATTTTTTGGGCGGCCCTAGTGTACTCGTACTTTAACTTTATATTCGAGATTTTTTTCTCGATATTCTAAGTTTTAAGTTATCCGTGAGGTTTAGTCGTTAGCGATCGAGCGGTCGTTCGGAGTCCGTGACAGGGTTTTCGATTTTTAAAAGCGTTAATATCGTCAAAAGCGTGCACGAAGAAAATGATTTTGCATGAATTGCAATATATACCGTAATTCCTGCACTATATATCGTTATTATCACATCATAATAGCGTAAAATCGTTATATCGTACATTGCAGAATTTTACATTATATTATTATTTAATTATATTGTATATAAACGAGGGTTCTAGTCGTAGCCAAACGCGGTTAGTGCATTATAATATCGTACCTAGCTCCGGAACCTGCTTGTACGTTATCATATTGCGCTTTATTGCATTATAAAGGTTTTACAATATCATTGTGAGATATCTTTTTCTCTATGTGTGACCATATTATATATAATTTAATGTAATTGCTTAAGTTAAATTGTGCAAGGATTTGTGTAGTAGTGGATGACTTTCCACAGATTCTGGTTGTAGCAAGAATATTTTCTTCGGCTAAAGCGCGAAATTTGACAATGACTTGGATATAGAATTCACATATTCAGAGCGGTAAACTTTGTTTTCTTTGATTGAAACTGTAACTAGGAGTTCGACTCATTTTACCTAACTGGTAGGTAATCTACATCTTATTTCACCCTACTGTGACGTGATCATTATTATCTATTTGAATTATTTCTTACTGAATCACGAATTAAATTAGAATGAATTTATGTTAATAATTGATATTTTCATCTCAAATATTATCCTATTTCATTTTACATGACTATAAGTGAAATTTTAATATAATGCCGTAATGTCCTCCGTTTACCGAACTAAGTTATGTAAAGCTAACACATAAATATTCTCAGTGCAGCTAAAATTTTTGAATTTTAACAATTCAACATTGCGAAAAAATTCGTTTAAAACAAGACTTGATAATAAGGAATTAATAAAATAATGAAATAACTAAAAATTCTGAGATAATGTTAAAAATGTTTTATAGTGTAGTATGTACATACAAAATTGCCGTTTAAGTTTTCAAAAAAAAATTAGTAAAAAATTTCTTTTCTCCTGAAAACGCGCTGATTTTGAATATTTGATTGTAATCAATATAATTATTTAATTATTTATAGTATTTTTACAGTCAATAGTGAACCCTTCAAGGGTAAATAAATTTCCAAATAAATTTCTAACTACTCATGTTCTTGGGAACCAATAGAAGCAAAAGGTGGGACAACTTCCGTCTTACTATGCTGCGCAGTTAACAAATAAATTTTTTAAAACTTTTCAAATGGTTTCAAAAGCAATCAAATGTATTGATTATTATAAAAAATACTTAACCAAATTTTGAATGTAATCAAAAAAGCAAAGATTTTTATATTTTCTGTGAACGAAAAAAATGTAACTACTCTCTAATTTTTTCATGTAGTCCGGTCACTTTGGTTGTAAATATCTCAGATAAGAAAAATGGTTTTAAAAAACTGTACAGTACATGTTAATGTGTCTTTATTTTTGCGCGGATTGCATGCTTAGAGGTTATTGTGCAAAAATCTGATGAGGAACTGGCAACCTTTATTTGCCTGAAAGCACCGAAATAATGTACTTCGAGTAGATAGGTCTACTTTGAGAAGCTCCTATATTATAAAATTTGCCTAGAAAATATCAAATTTTTTGTATTCTTAAAGGCCTGAAGAACTTATATCTTTTTCAAAAATGTCATATTTTTAAAACCTGACTCTGAAGTAATTTACAAGAAAAAAAATTATCTTCAATACTACTGCACCTTCCAAAACAAGCCGCTATACACTTTAATGAAACAAACAGCTCTACTGTGTCAATATTGATCGTACGTTTTTATATGGTTGTATTAACAGAAAATTAATATATTTGTTTACATTTTGTTCGTTGTCCTAGGTGCAGCAGTACTAAAGATAATTTTTTAAATTGAAAACCACTTCATAGTCACGTTTATGAAAATAATTAATTGTTTAAAAAAGATATAAGTTCTTAAGGCTTTGAAGAATAAATAAAAAAAAAACATCAAAATTTTCTAGTCAAATTTGACAATACAGGAGCTTCTCAAAGTTGACCTATCTACTCCAAGAGCATTATTTCGGTACTTTTCGACAAATAAGGGCTGACAGTTCCTCACCATATTTTTGCATAATGACAGCTAAGCATGCAATCGACGCAAAATTAAAGAGACATTGACATGCAGTGTACGGGTTTTCTTAAACATTTTTTCTCTCTGAGATGTTCAAGCTTAAAGTAACCAGACTACATGAAAAAGTTGAAGAGTAGTTACCCATTCGTTACTATTTCACAAAAATAACTTCCTTACCAAAAAAAGAAATAGTGACAGTAACTACTATATATTTAAAAAATGTTGACCTACCTACTAAAGTTTGAATAAGCTCAGTGAAAAAAGAAGCGCTTAAGAACGTAATAAACATTACTGTGAATGTAATTTTATTTCGAACAAATTCTCTATTCACAACACCATCATACATTGATCTAGGTGTCATAAAAATTCGAAAATTTAAATAATAGTAGCTTAAAGAGTTAATTATAGAGAAGGACCTTGTCTCAGCTTCAAATTGTGATAGAAAGCTCAGACAAGGTTTGAGATGAGTCAAAAAGTTCCAGTAATACAATAACATGTGAAATAAAGTTTCAAAATTATTAAATAATTGGCTATTACCAATTTTTTTTCTTGCTCGCATAAAAGGAGTCATCAGTATCAGAGTCAGTCGAGGGCCACTATTTGGCACTTTCCTCAGCTACCTGATTACCGGAATGCACTCGTATTTATTTTCAAGCTTCTAAAAGAGTTACTGAATTGAGACAAACGGGAGAGACTGAAAGGGATCCCTGGAGCGGGCAGTTATGCATGGGTAGATTGTCTGAATCAGTTACACTCGCCGCCCCCAAACGACATAAAAAAACATCAAAAAAACTATTCTAAATAATCAATTATTTCATAATTTTGAAACTTTACTAATTTGGAGCTGAGATAAGGTTCAAGTCTATAATTAATTCTATAACCTACAATTATTTATATTTGTATATTTTTATGACACCTGTATTTACAAAAAATGCCAAGGAATTCGCCTATTTTTTTCGCCTCGTTTCTAATGATTTTTCAACAAAATTTATCAAGTCCAAGTTCACTGCCGTGAAATTGAAACTGTTAACCTATTGTTAATCAAACTATGACAGTGTCATGAATACAAAATTTGCTCGCAATAAAATTATATTTGCAGTGTAGTCTGTAATGTTCTTAAGCGATTTTTGTACTGACTTATTCAAAGTTTTGTAGAGAGGTGAACATTTTTGACACCTATAATAGATAATGGAAACTAGTTACTTCCCATCACTGCTTGAAACAAGTAAAATGTTTGACGTAAATTTTTAACATCATGATCCGTTATTATCCTCTCGTTGGAAGATGTCATTCCTGGATCTCCAATTATGCTACTTAAAATTAATGTAAACCAGTAAACACCAATTAGGTTAACTGGAATTTATTAGGCTACTAATGAAAGCAGTAAAATCTTAATAAAGGTTTCCCACTAGGAATCATAAATCTTTCAGAATTCAAATGTGGCACAAAAGACACTCTTGCAGAGACGTTAATTTTCAACATTGCCTCAAGATCCAATTATGAACATCCAGCGAGACTATCATCTAACTTTGGAAAGTTCGCACGCTTCCGAATTCCGGAAAACGTGACGGACGGTGATACGTTCCTACTGGAACATACATTTGTGCTTTGTTACCGGCAGACCGAATTACTCACGTTTCTCACCTGCCAGACAATTTTAGACAATTTCATCTTTTAAAAAATTAGAGAGAGATGGAATGGAATTTACTTTTATTTAATTTTCAAGAAAAAACTTTGATTGTTAGGGTTGCAAATAAAAAAGTTTTAAATCAAGTTCTTACCAAGGAAGGAAATCATAAAACTGAATTTTTCAAAGTTTATGGTAAAAAAAAGGATTTTCATTCTAAACGTGGTAAAGTAAACATTTTATGTACCAAATTCGTATTATAGAAACCTAAAAAAGACTCAATAAAATTGAATTCCTCGAGCGGCTAGCGCATATGAAACAACCTCAAATTACAGACCTCATCATAATTAAAAATTGAACCAACAATACACTAACTACACAGTAATACAATATGATGAATTTTAAATGTAGATGAATTTCATTTCAGCATTAAATTAAGTAAGCCACTTAATTTCAACCAGAAATGGAACTTAACTTCAGTGTCTCATATCTGATATACGTGTAATATGATCATTAACTGACAGGTATGTCGAGTTTGGGATGATTTTCATTCGCGTGCATTGAAATTCAATTTATGCTGGCAGAAAGGCGTGCGCGAAATGCGATCTGGCGATGCGCAAACACTTGAAAGGATTTCGGCGATTTTAGAAGAGGAGCCAAGAGAGCAGCTGAGAGTATACAATATACAATATGTCGATAGCGCTGGATAGTATCGATCAACACTGAGCTCGTGGTAGTTGTTTCCATTCGATGCTCTAATATGACAAAAAAATTTAATTTGCCTAGCGCACGAGGTCAAAAAGTTAATTTTTATAACGCTTGTACTGTAAAAATAGTTATGTTGAAAATAACATTTGACAGTAATTTAATCTATCGGACTTTCAGAACTTGACTGTGAATTAGGTAGTAAATTAACGAAACCTTATTACTGATTAACATTGTTCTCTGATTACACTGAAATGAAAATTGCGACAAAATCATAATCGCGGTAATGTGCATTTTACGTGTAAAATTGAAGCGTTTTACAATGGAAACTATTTGATCTATTTAAATCGTCGTAAATATACATAGAAAACTGCATTGGCATGAGACTGTGAAATTACAAATAATAGCGTTATTAAAATTTTTCCGTGTCATTTAAATTGAGGGAATGTAGAAGTGCTTGATAAGGAGCAAATTTACATGGAATATGATATTGCCACCGATGGAGATGCGTTTCGGGCCTGATCGGCAAATCGCGGGAAAACCCGAAGTGGCGAGAAGTCGAGCCATCAGCAGCAAGCAGGCAGGCAGGCAACGCCTAGGCCATAGGAAGGATGCGTTATTGTGACTTTTTTTTACTGTTTTCAATAAAAAAATATATATCTGAGATTTCGGTTATCTTAGATCTAATATCTCCTTAATTTCCTACGTTGTAAACTTCATTAAATATTTTATCTAAAAGATATACAATTTTGTGGTGACAATGTGTTTTTAAAATTATATCGTGATCAAATCTGACTGGTTTTCTCTTTACGTAATAACAAATAATATGTGTCTATCATTGTGATCATTACTTTATATGCAAATGTTGAATAACTCACAACGAAGAAAGAATCAATTTTTCTGCCAACAGTATTACGCGTTTTAGATGCCAAATTACGAAACACTTGTTATAATTATATGTATTAAGAAAGTTTCTTTACCAACTGATGGACTATTTACGCTTATCTTGTCAATTTACAAGTATAAAGTTTTTCCACGAACATAATTGCAAATTTACACGCAGTGTGTTTTTTGCAGTGGCGGTGTGTTTTTTAGCTCATAAAAAATATACTAACCTAACAATCTGATACAAGAAAAATCTACCAACAATTAAACTAATTCAACAGTCTGAATTTTTTTCAGAAAGTCATTTCATCCCATGTACAAAGATCGCCAAAAAATAAGCATCCCCCAAATGCATATGGAACATAATCCAAATTATAATTCAAAACTATGAAAAATTAACATTCAAAAGTCTGAGATTTTTTGCCAGCAAGCAGTTTCATTCGATACGCAAAGATGGCCAAGAAGTTTCAATCCCTAGTTAATGTGGAGCATAGCCCAAGACATAATTTATTTTTTATTTTTCGAGTTTCAGCCAACGATTTGGTGTGTGTGCTTCATTATTATAAAGGAATGACAGACACTTTTTCTTTGACCTTTGCATATCGAATGAAATTACTTTCTGCAAAAAATTGCAGTCTTTTGGAATGGAAGCTTCTAATGTGTGCCCTAAGGATTTACATTTTTCCTGCAGTTTAAGGTAGGTTCCGAACCACCAAGAGAAACAGCTTTAAGTACTTAAAAAAAACTTTTTTCTCTAGAGGTACCGGTCCCACAACTTTCCAGAGATGAGAAACTCCCTTGCTAGTCTAGTTTTTACCGCATGGACCGCCGAGGCTTTTCCAGAGTGCGAGGCGGGAATCGAACCCGCAAGCGGACGGAGTGGGTCCAATTTCAGGGGGTGAGTTTAGCTGTGTTTCACATTAGCGAGGCGGATAAAATTGTTTTGGTGAGTTTTGTGTATCAAGTCAAATGACTTTTTGTACAAAACTGGTAGACTTTTGAGTTAGTGATTTTTGGTGAGTATTTTTAATTTTTGGGGATTCTTTGGGATATTCTACACATTCGACAGGAGAATAAAACTGTTTTGACGATCTTACGACATCGAAAAAAATCACTTCCTGCAGACAAATTCAGACTTTTAAGTTAGTGTACTATTAGTGAGTTTTTCTTTGTATTTGGGAATGATGTGGGGTTTGTTCTACTCTTATTTCATTTAACATAAACGTTGCGAACTTAAGTTTCATAGAAAAGCAGCTATAGAAAAAAACAGTACCGAAACACGCGATGGAATTGAAAGAAAATTCCTGCAATTAACCTTGCTTACTGGAAGATCAATCTACAAATAGCCACGTAGGAACGACGATCGTGCGGTAAATGACTCGACGTTATCTCAAGTTTCTAAAGCGACTACCTGAAATAAAACATTTTATTTACAACATTTTAAATTTTTTATAAAAATAATCAGGTTTATATTTTTTAAAGAATTGTATTTTGAGATTTTAAATTTGTTTTTATTGTAATAATATATAAACTATCAATGTAAACAATTATTCCATTTGAGCATCACGAATTATCTCGAGGAAAAATGTTGAAAGAAGCGCACTATTGGAAAACATTATTCTGTACTTGTTTATATGAAATGTGTAATTATATCAGTATTTAAAATCATTATAATAGACTATTTTTAAAAACAAATTTTCACACGTATTTTTTTCTTATAGAAAAAGTCTTTGCGAAAAGCTGGTAAAATTTATTTTGAGAGTCACAATTAGTGACAAAAAATTAACATAAGTTACAAATTAATATTGCATTGAGATGTATGTAACCAAATTTAAGAATATTGTGCTTTTCTCATAAATATATTGATTTTGATGTCCAGAACTCATAGCTTCTTTACGTAGACATTTACCAACTTTTAAGCAATATCAAACATAAATAAATGTTTCTGCTACTAAAAATTTTTTTTAACAAATGTCTCAATCAGCCGATTCAACTCAGAAACAATTTTTAATTACCATTCAATTTAACTTAATTGAGTTAATTATCCAAGAAAACTGGTTAGAAAATCTATTTATATTCGTTTTGGACAATTTTATTAACAAAAACCTATATTCATGATTTTAAGATACGAAAATGTCGTTTTGCACATTATCCGACAATGTGTTAGTATGCAATTCAAAAGAGGAAATGAGGCAATCTATAACAATTCGCCTGAATTTTAAGTAACAATTTGTGTGAATGAATGATATTTAAATCACCATTTTTCTCTGACGACGGATTCGTATTCAGCGGGTCAAAACACATAAGAATATACTGCTCTAAACCGTCGGGTAGACTACTTTATTTTTTGGGGGGAATTTGGCGAAAAACCGCCTTTTCACAGTTTTTCGTTTGAGTTTAGGGCTTAAACACGAGCCAATCTGATATTTTTTACTTCGGATTCGAATTTAGCATGTCAAAATACATTGGATTTGGATTTAGCCCGCGAAAATACATAAGGATACACTGCACTGGTTCACCGGGAGGCCGATTTCATTTTTTTTTAATATGGCGTAAAACTGCCTTTTGACAGATGTTTATTGAGGTGAAAATACATAAGGATACACTGCTCTGGTCTGCCGGTCAGACCACTTTTTTGTGGGGCTGTGTTATTAGTTGGAAAGTTTTCTGACCAAAAGTATTTTATTTTTCACTAAATTTAGTGAAATTTTTGGGAAAAGTGAAGTTCGAGTAAGACATCAGTGATGATAATAACAATCGTATTCCTTATAAATAACTAGGTATATATGAATGATTGAATTTCGATTACTTTTGGTTGTGTCTAACAATTATCTGCAAAAATTATATAACTTCATTGGCGATCTATTTTATTAATGAAGTATCATGATTTTTTTAATTAATTCGTAAATTAAAATATAAAATTAATATTACTACAACATTTTTGTATTAACATTTAGGATATTTAAGCAGGAAACAATCCAATGTAAAATCCTTTTTTAACGTCCAATAATCAAATTGATGAAAAGAATTTCTGAAAATAAAATCAAGAATCTAACGACCAAATTTGGACAACCACCAGAAAATGTTCCCATTGGAATCTAAAAAAAGGAACACTTCTCTCCCCTCCTTAACCCCTAAAAAAGAAAAAAGGAAAGAAAATTATTCATTCTTACTTGGAACGAAAATAAAAAGGAGGAAAGAAACATGAGAAGGCAACCAACCAAATCCCCTTCCTTCTATTTTTTTCTTTCGTCCTCTTTATTCCTACCATTATCAAATCCCAATAAAAAACAGTTTAAAAATATATATCATAATCACCAACGTTTTGTCCTCCTTTTTATTTTCGTCCAAAGTAAGGATGAAAAAATTTCTTTTCTTTTTTTCTTTTTTAGGGGGAAAGGAGGAGAGAGAAGTGTTCCTTTTTTCAGATTCCAATGGGAACATTTTGTGGTGGTTGTCCAGACTTGGTCGTTCGATTCTTGATTTTATTTTCAGGAATTCTTTTCATCAATTTCTGTATTACATTTTATCTATTATCTAAAATATTGGAGTAAAATTAATCGCTTTTAATTGAAAATCCCACTATTCGGTTTAAAATTTGGGTATTCCTGTAAACATTCGTATTTAGGATAAAAATAAATCCTATTATAGAAAACTTAACTATTCAATTGGAAATTGATGTATTTTGTTGAAAGATAGTCTTTTTCGGTAGAAAAAAATTGTTTCTGGTTAAAAATTAAGCTATTTCAGTTCAATATTCCAGTGTTTTGTTGACAATTAAATTTGTTAGTTTATACAATTGATTTTAATTAAAAATTATCGCTTCTTTTTAGCTGAAAGATTGATTATTACATTTTTGATTGAAGTTTACTTTTTTAGGTTGAAAACTCAACTCGGATCGATAATTAAACTTTTTTTGAGAATCCATTTTTGATTGAAAAAATCCATTACTTGTTAAAAATTGAACAAATTTGATGAAAATTCATTCCCTTGGTGAAAAATCAAAAATTTAGATGTTCTGTAAAGAAATTAAAACTCGGTTGATAAGTACGGAATATGATTAATTATAAACAGTTAATACCAGATTTTAACTACTGTTAGTCGGTTTACTCTCAGCAGAAACTAAGTACAGATATTCACCTAGACGGTTAGAAATATTCATCAAATTTTGACACATTTAGGATACTCGAGACACTCAAATTTACGAAATCAGGTTGCTGAAAACGAAATTCGGTGAATTTTATACTAACTTTACTACTTTTTTATTATAATTTAAAAATAGTATCGAAAAATGACAAATGGTCATTTTTATAGTCATGACAAACATAGTCGTGACATTAAAACTATAAAAACATATCGTAAATAGTCATGACAAATAGTCTCCTAAATTCGTAAAAAGTAACAAAAATATAAGTTATGGTGATCGAAAGAAGTGCGCAGTTAGCAACTATGCGCTTCTCGATCGGAATCGTAGCGAGCAAAGAATTGGCGATTGTAGCCATAGGTGGCAGTGTACTGTAAAAAAGGTTGTGTTGAATTATAACGATGCATTAAACCTATTTTCTCTTATATTTAATGATCAAAAATGTAAAAATTATTCGGAATTTGTAGAAGATGAAGAAATTCAAAAAAAGTGTTGAAATCGCGACAAGATACTGTGATCATCTGCATCGAAAATGAACCTCTAAAAGATACATCAGGACCGCAAGTGACAATAGCAGCAGCTGCATCAAGTAATAATAATAATTAATCTAGGTTTGAAATGAATAGTGATTTTTTATGTAATATACTCAATGCTCCACTCACATCTTCTTACTATTTATATTATGAGCACAAATATAGACTTCATACTTTATTTTGAAATTAATGAACACAAAACTATTTTTTAATTTCCTAAAATTGTTAGTTACAGTAACTGAAAATTCCGAAATTTCAACCAAATTTTCTGAAATAGCCTTATTCAGTTACCATTGCTAAGATTTCTCTTCCTGTTAAGGAAATTTTAGAAACAGTTTCTGCTTAAAGCTTTAGTGATGCTTCTCTGAAAATTTCCAAAGAAATTTTTAACAGTGTCGGAATTGTAACAAATAACGCAAGCACTTATCTTCAACAATGGGTGCCGCTTTTCAATGAGAATGCAATATGATTTATCACGTTTGCAGGCCTGCTATGCCAACGAGTGTAGAACGAGTTAGTGTCCACGTTCATCATTAAAATTAATGGGCATTGGATGGCAGTGACGAACGAACAAAATTGCACCAGTGTATCAGCAACTACGAACATGAATACTTTTCTTGATTAACTATTTATCAACTTATAAGCAGTTCATATTAAACTAGTTCTTTTTCTTTATAAAACAACTTTAATTTGTGAATTCGACCAAGAACCGAACATTAGAGAATTTTAGCAAGATCTGTAGCATAATTGCCTTTACTTTTATTTTTAGTAAACAATATTTAAAAGCATGCACTCGAAGCAAGTCAAACTGTGTAACCAAATTGCAGAAAAGGGCTTCAAATCAGAGAAGAATGTTTTCAAAAAAACAGTGGGAACGCTCATAAAAGACAGTTATATAACAATGTGGAAAAGAGAAGGAAGGAGAAAACCAAATTATTACATTTCCTTTTCTTTTTTTATACTATGCATGAAAGAACTTCTGTGTTGTAAAAAAATGTAGAAATAGTGATGGAATCTTGCATATGTATGAACATTCTATAAATCTTAAATAACTTTTGGTAAAATGTTTCAAACATTTCAATACTAAATGCCAGTGTTTCTTCTTCTTCTGGATAATATGTAGTCTGATGAGAAAAGTTTTGTATTTAGCATACAAAATTTAAGTGATAAACGAAATTCAGTCAACGCTGAATTGCAGAATAGTTGTGAACATTTTGTATCCATTATTTTTTTTTTATTTCTTTGTTATCTGTATTTTTAACGAATATTCAAACTTTCTCTTTTGTTACAGTAATGCTAATTTTTTTAAAGTCAATAATATAATTTCTGAAATATCTTATTTTCGCTTCTTGTGAATGCTTAAATTTGTCTAGATAGAAGGAATTACTTTTTTATGTGGAAAAAATAAGAAAATTACAATTAAAAATAAATCATATGTGCAAAATAAGTTTATTTTTCATTGATTTATCTCTGTGACATTTGTACTGAGCATTAAGGAAAAATGAACATGACTAATCGTTCCTGAATTAATCATTTCGATAAATAATAGATCAAAATACGTTTTTCGGTTAGTATATAATATAACATATGTATGTTTTCGGAAAAAGTTTTCTATTTCAGATAGTAGAATTTTCAAAAAGAAAAGAATATCCAAATCATATTTGTAAATCTATGATATTTAAAAAATGATGTTAATATGAATCGGGAAGTTCTTATCTTCAATTTCTAAAGAAGTTTGTTTAAAACGTTAAAACTTTACTAAATTGCGCTTTAGTGTGAATCTTTTATTAAAATTATTGAAATAGAGAGTTAGGAATTGCGAAATAAAAGTAAGTAATAACGCTAAACTTAGATATAATATAAAAAGGCAGCTTTACGTTAAAAGGACACACAAAACATTATCTATCTGACCGACAAACAGTGATAAATATGGGAAAAAAATCGAGCCACGTGACGATTTTAATCAAATAATAGAAAAAACATTTTATTCTTCTCTGAAAATGTTATATTTAATATTTCCAGTGAGAGAATTGCTATAAATACCCATATATATTTTTAAATTGTTTTTTTTTAAGTTTAATCAAAATCCTGACATGCTGGAATCATTTCGAGGATGGATTCGTATTCAGCTACCCAAAAAACATATAGTACACCTAATCAATTCTATGTAGACTCCCAAAAATATTTTGTAGTCCTGCGTCATTTTCGAACAATTTCCACTGATGTTGAGGCAAGTCGTTTCATGGTTAATTAAAAAAAAATGTATGGGTAGTTATAAGAATTCTCTCACTGGAAATATTAAATATAACATTTTTAGTGAAGAATAGAAAACACATTTTATGATTTAATTGAAATCGTCACGTAGCTCGAACTTTTTTCCATATTTATCACTCTGCGACACAAAGATCGTAAGACGACTGACGTCAGCAGAATCAAAGTACCAAGTACCGCCACGTTCAGTTGAGGGGTCACTAGCATACATACATACTCTTGCGATAAATTGAGGAATTCTGGACAAGAAGGCGACAGGTGCTCGAGAACGAGTAAAAGTATTGTCGAGGCTGTGAAGTCAGGTATCAAAAGTAGTCAGCGTTCCGGCGGCGTCCCCTGCAAAATCCTATGGTGTCGCGTCGCGAGCTCGTAATAAACTCGCTGTAATTATGGAACTAAAAATCAAACCGAAATAAGATTTTCCAAAAAGTTGGCCAATACATTTGCAGAAAATTCGTTCGCTTGAAGTTTGTCGTAGCTGAAACTTCCTCGCTCATTTTTTTAATGTGAAAGTCTAAAAACGTGGTTTTTCCTTCGGATGAAATAAAAAACATTAGAAATTAACTTTTGACCCTTTTTGGATGCTGTAGCCTTCGCTAAAGTGTCATCATTAACACTCAAAAAAAAATTTGTTCATTAGTTGATAAACGAATTACTTACGGCGAGTTGAATGTGAAAAAAATGGTTTTTTCAATTTAAAAAAGTCAGTTTTTATTTATTTACTGGAAAATTTGCAGCTCGAGAGAAAAATTGTAAATGGAAACTCTGGTTCATTTTTCAAGTGCTATCTAACTATATTTATGGTTTTCTTAAATTTCGAATTTCACTTTCGATACCTGACGTCGCAGCCTGGGCTTTTACTCGTTATCGAGCGCCTGTCGCCTACTTGTCCAGAACTCCTCAATTGAGACTCCGGATTCTATAACCACGCATAAAATTTGCCTGGCCGCTTCAGGCCGCTGGAGTTGGCCCCTGATGGCTTGAAAATCAGTTTTCGAAAATTCAACTTTTTAAGATATCACTTCATAGGAAATTTCATGGCGCATCTTTTTTCTCTCGACAAA
>NC_046661.1:106434347-106439440 GCF_010883055.1 Belonocnema kinseyi | reverse complement strand
TTTCGAAAACTGATTTTCAAGCCATCAGGGGCCAACTCGAGCGGCCTGAAGCGGCCAGGCAAATTTTATGCGTGGTTATAGAATCCGGAGTCTCAATTGCATCCCATGCATACCACAAACACATCTCAGGAACAACAGACACCATTTTAGAAAATATGTATTTTTTAAAGAAGAAGTGAAAAATTAATGATACTTGAAGTTGACAGTTTTTCAGCAATCAGCCATATACGTTTTGAATTTAAATCATGTGTCGAACAAAGAAGCTATAAAATTGATAATAGAAAGGAAAAACTATAATTTAAAAAAATTACTTAATATTGATAGTTAATAATTCTAGTTCTATGCAAAGTTATTTTAAAGATAAGATTATTAAAATCCGGGACAGTTTATTATTTCAGGAAATCTTAAAAATAAAGAAAAAGACAAATGATTATAATCGAAAAGATACATTTTCAATCGAAATGATAAATAATTTAAAAGTTGTAAAATTTTTAAAGCGCAATTTGAATAAGATGGAAGTTTTTTTTCTGAAACACGAAACAATAAGCAGATTTCTCTAGCGCTACATATGTTAAACCCGTGCATAACTTATGTTTTCCAAAAAAAGGATTTATTATCTTTTGCTCGCTTACTCCTTATACATGGTACTTTCATCTAGTCATTTGAAATTATTATTTATTCTTCGTTTCCATTGTGAAAGTTTAATTAAGATATCTGGTGCATATGTTTGGTCTATCATATCTGCAATCAGTGATAACTTGAGAAAGCAAATCATAAAGAGTATCATAAAATAAGCTTTCCGAAACAACAATTAAGTGAAAATATTAATTTTTTAAATTGAACTGAAATTTTTCCATTGTCGTATCTCCTTCCAACCATGTTGTATGGTAGGATGATGTTAATTGACGCGGACTAGATAAGAATTTAATAGAAAGATCTTGGATTTTGTTTTAAAATCTTGTAAATTAATTCTTACTTGGTAAACTTCAATAAACATCAGTTAAACTGAGATAGCATTTGTGAATGGTAAAGATTGTATAGTTGAGTTGGTGGTGCTCGGTGACTCATCAAAAATGTAGTTACTACTTTTCTTGTTTTGATGGCAGGATAAATCACTACAGCAAATATAGTTACTGCCCTGGATTTCTTCGTTGGCGATTAATTTTGTTTGGAGAAGAGGAAACGTCTTATTGTGTTCTCGCTATAGATCTAAGTAATAAAACTGTTGCTTCGCTTGCGAGGGAGAATTGAGGCTTCAAAGTTCGGTCGCGTAAAAGTCATTGGTTTTATGCTTTCCTTCCGATTACATCCGGACCTTTCATATCCAATAAAAATTTCAGCACGCAAACCGAGAAAATTACCCGATGGAAGTGAAATTTCCTCAAGGCTCTCGAGATGGATTTCTTATTCTAGCTTGCCACTAGTGCTCTAATTGAAATTCCCGAAAACTACAGAGGATTTAAGCGAGGTTTTAACCCATTATATGGTTCGGTAGGTCGATTTGCGTTGGCATGATTGCGTTATCGTAACTCGATTGAGCATCGAAAATATGTCTGTTATAGACCATGGAAGTTACTATTACGTAGCGTATTGTACGTTCCATTATCGAACATTCGTTAAAAAAAATAGCTTTTAATTAGCACCATTTCTCCTCTTAACCTATCTAATAAATTTTCTGGAAATAAATTATAAATTTTGCAAACACTGCTGTTCAATACTTGATTGGCTACATCCTGCGTGAACATGACTTCAAGTGCCTGTTTCTTTTTTTCCCAAATTTTCTAGAATATTGTTAATCTCAATTTCCAAATAAGGAAACTTAATTCTAAAAATTTATTTCTTAGAAAAAAGTTTCAGTTGTAAATTTTTTGTTTATAATAAAGACAAAAATTTAATTCATAAGTTTTCGACCAAATGATTCAAAAATAAATAAAGGCTCATATTCATAACCCCTTGATCAAATTCATTTCTGAATATTTCTTATCATTACTGATAAAAGAGAAAATTTGTAAATTCTTTCATAGACACAAAAATATCAGAAAAACAAAATTATAGAAAAATCTTAGAACATCATAGTTATGTCACACTGGCATATACTAATAAAGTGTCAATTTTTTATTTCAAAAGATATTTCAAAGTTTAACAAGTTTTAAAAAGATTCTGAAATAATAATTTCTGTTTTAATATTTATACAAAATAAATATTTAGGAAGATTTTAAAATAAATTTTTGAATTCTTTCAAGCAGTTTGAAAGGTTTAAATATAGTAATTTTTTGATAGGGTTCCCGCTAAAATCTAAATGGACTTTTTATACGTAAAAAAATAAATTCATTAAAATATTTGAAAATATTTTGAAATATTTAAAACAATTTCCTCAAATTTTGGAATATAATCTACAAGATTGCAGATTGTTAAATAATTAAAACAAAGAGTTTAGAAGCTTTTTAGGAACTTTGAATTATTTTAGGAGAATAACAAAATTTTCTTTAGATATTTTCGAAATTTATTGATGTTCCTTTTTTGCAAGAAATTGAAGAGGATATTTAATAATATTGCAAAAAATTCCGAGATATCTCTAAAATTGTTTAAAAAAAGAAAGAATACTGAAGACTTTAGGTTAATTTTTGTAATTTAACAAAACTTTTTTAAAAATTGAGTGAAAATAAAAAGTTTTTTTGAATATTTAGAAGTTTTCAAAAATTTTCAAAAGTAATTCAAAATTTAAAAAGATTAAACAAATTTTTAAACAAAATGTGACATTTTGAAGATTTAAAAATGAAGTTTGTAAATTTTAAAAAGATTTTTAAAGGTTTAAAGATTAAAAAATTAACTTTAAGAGAATATTGAAAAAGATTTTAAAATATTACATAAAAGTTACAAAATTATAAAAAGCGAATCTCGAAGATTTCAAGAGAATTTTGGTGATAATTCGAGTCAGTTTAAAAGATATGTTGGAATTTTAAATGATTTTAATAGAATATAAATAGTTTTAAACTTTGAAACATTTCCAAAAATTTATCAGAAGTTTTTTTATTTTTTCCAAACGCTGCAAAGTACTAAGTATGTTTTAAACTGGCCCTAATTCTTACTAAAATTGTATACAATTTTGCGAAATGTAAAAAATTCTTAGAAATATTCTAGATACTTTTTTAATTTATCTGAAATATTTAAAAATCTTTTGCAATTTTTTCTGAAATGTTACGAAAATGATGTTTATATTACCTTAAAGCCAATAAACAATGAAACGTCTGGAGTTAATAAAAAAATTATGTTTAAAATGTGTCTTTTTTGTTTGAAAAATTATCTCTGTTCGTAGCATTTTTTGTAGAAAAATTGCAATGATTTGGTTTAATGTTAAAATTTGATTTAGCTGAGGAATTGTTTGTTGAAGATCCATCATGTAAGTACGAAATTTATCTCTGGTTGAAAACACATCCTTTTAGCTCAAAATTAATCTCTTCTTCTTTCGGAAAATCACCTTTTTTGTTGAGGATTAAAGCAATTTGTTGAAAATCCGCTTTTTTCAACAACTAAACTGTTATTTTTTTCCAAATTGAAGTGTTTTTGGAATAATATATTAAATTAACATTTGCCTTTGAAAATTCATCTTTTCTGCTGAAAAATTCAAGTAGTTCATTAAGAGTTGAAGTGATTTACTAACAGATCTTTTATTTTTACATTCTCATCAGAGAAGGTATTAGATTTATGTAAAATTTGACCCCTCCCTCTTTGGTACACTCGTTAAGTGCCTTAAACTAAAGGTCAAGTTCGCTATCCAGCCATTTTGGATGAAAATTCAAAAAGTGGGCACATTTTGAATATTTTTAAGAACACTTTTTAAAATTCAAAAATTCTCTGTAAAATTATTCATAGTATTCAAAAATTCTAACAGTTTATCCTAATAACTTTTTTCAAAAAATAAAAGATTACCAGAGTTCTAGCATTTACAAAATTCCAAAAAACATACGAAAATGAACATTTTACGCCAAAGAACGCAGGATATGAAAAAAATTCTTGAAAACAAAAATGTTGCTTTTTTAATTCCCTACAAGATAATCATAGCAACTGTTTGAATTTTCTCGAAGAATCAAAAATTTTGAATAAAGACAGCATACAAAATAATGAAAAATCTAAAAATTACATTTTTCGGTCAAGCTGTGCAAAATACAGTAAAAGATGGATTCACAAAAATTTTGCACTTGAAAACTATTTACAAATTTGTTAGCAACCACTTTTTGATAGGATGCGTAGTTTTTGGTTTAATCAGGAAAAATGTCATTAACAGTAAAAAAAAATGTGCTCGCTGCGTGGGCACATTCTTATCACAACTTTTGTCTTTTAACTTATTTTTCGTCTCGTATACGGACTTTCAAAAAATTTAACTTTTCGTGTTTTTCATGCTATTTTTTATGATTAAAAAACTATTCATGACAAATAAATCATTTTTACATTCTCATCAGAGAAGGTATTAGATTTGTATAAAATTTGACCCCTCTAGTTTTTGTCAAAAGGTCCACCTTTTGAGACCACCTGAATCCAAACAACAGGTATTCACGAATGTTTTTGTCTATCTGTAAGTTTGTCTGTCTGTCGATATGTCTATCTTTATGTTTGTCTGTCTGTGAGCACGATAACTTTTGAAAAAATAATTCTATTAGTTTGGACTCTGGTACACTCTTTTAGTGTCCTAAAACTAAGGTCAAGTTCGTTAGTCAGCCATTTTGGATAAAAATTCAAGAATTCTCTGTACGGTTGTTCCTAGTGTTTGAAAAGTCAAAGAATTTATCTAATGACTTTTTTCATAAAATAAAAAATTATTCGAGTTATAGCATTTACAAAATTAAAAAAGAAACACGCGAAAATGAACCTTTTAAGCCAATTAACGGACGATATGAAAAAATCGCACGAGAAGAAAAAGTTTGATTTATAAATGCCCTAGAAGATTATCATAACAACTTTTTGAATTTTCATGATAAAGCAAAAATTAAATTTTGACACCATAAAAATAATGAAAAATCCAAAAGTTACATTGTTTCATGAAAAATTTTCACAGTATTTCAAATATTCTCAAATATAATAATGCATTTTTAAAA
>NC_046661.1:106432896-106434247 GCF_010883055.1 Belonocnema kinseyi | reverse complement strand
TCCCGACAATGGGTCGGCCAACAATGCCGACCAATCTAGAGCTGGGGGAGCCAATGAAAATGGATTCAATGCGATGGATCGGCGCGATCTCGTGACCTTTGGATGGACAGAGCGACTGAATCACGACTTGCTAGACTGCTACGATGCGAGTGTGGCCCGTGAACGGGGTTAGATGGCACAGCTGCATGCTCTGTGGTGCGAGAAACACCCGAAGCTATCGCACTTTTCGCAGCAACGTCCGCGAAACCATGCGGAACTACTCCGTGAAAGGGGCTATGTAAGCGGAACGCCTACTCCACCACAGGTAGAACAAGCCGGCAACAAAGAAAGAGAGGCGACACTAAGGCCAACCACGGGCAGGCATCCAATAGATGAAGAGCGATGCTTTACGACCTGGAGAAACATCAACACCAAGGTTTCTCTCAAACCTAAAGATCTGGCTGAAATGGATGACGAGCTTCGTAGACATTTCTCCGGTGAATCCGACGTCTGGGTTATCAATTATTGTATGTATAATGCAGTCAGAGCTTTGGCCGATGCGAACCATAAAACAAAAGCAACGGCTGATCATAAGACCAAAAGACGAATGCATCAACTTGCCATAAAGATAGGCTGGGCAAGACAGTACGCGTCCCGCATTCAATGTGTGATTGACTACATCACATCTGGCAGAAATTTTACCGCCAATGTTGGAAAGTCCGCGCGCGAACTCTGGACCCGTTATCACACACTTAACAAGTCAAAGCTGCTGACCATCAGGCAGCATATTGTTGAGAGAATACGGATACTATCTGACGCTAAGAGAAGTCTAGAGCGGAGGGAGAGATGGGTCAGAGAAAATCAACAGTTTCTCTCTGACCCATCTCGACTCTTCCAAGACCCTCCAGTTACTGTCGAACACCCACCCAAACCAGAAGAGGTCGAAGTATTTTGGAGAGAAGTCTACGAGGTTCAGCATAGACTGGACGAAGACTCAGAAAATATAAATAGCTTCAAGCAGTTATGTGTTGCCCTCATAACACCTGATAAAGAATGCCCACCCATCGCTACCAAGGAGGTGAAAAAAGTATTAAGAGGGATGAAGAACTATTCCGCACCGGGACCAGATTGTATCAAAACCTTCTGGTGGAAGAAGATTTCTTCAACCCATCAGCATTTGGCCCGTGTTTTCACCTTATATTTGAAGTCGGAAGAGCCGATTCCAGAGTGGTTGGTGGAAGGGCGCACAATACTCCTGCCGAAAATAGGAAACTTAGCTGACCCGAAGAAATACAGGCCAATAACTTGTCTGAACACGCTTTATAAGATATTCACAGCTATCCTAAATGATAGGATTGTTCGGGCAATTGAA
>NC_046661.1:106428842-106432796 GCF_010883055.1 Belonocnema kinseyi | reverse complement strand
GACAACTAACAAGGTCACGTTTCAGAGAGGTGTCTTTCAGGGCGACACCATGAGCCCACTCCTCTTTTGCCTTACATTATTGGCACTATCTCTAGCACTACGGCATTCCGACGGGTACTTGTGCGGCAAACCTGCAGTCGAAAGTACAAGGTCACTCATGTATTTTACATGGACGATCTTAAGATCTATGCTAAAAACAGAGAGCAACTGCATCTAGCTCTGGGGATTGTCGAACGATATACCAAGGAAATTGGAATGGTATTTGGGTTGGACAAATGCGACATGGTTTATTTGAAGCGAGGAAAACTTAATGATATCCCTGAAGATCCTGAGCTCGTTGATAGAAGCGCCATACGACAACTTTGCGCTGGAGAGACTTATACATACCTGGGCGTGCCACAGAGCCGCACTCAGGATGAGACATCCATAAAGGATACTCTCCGAAGCAGATACAAACGTTTCATCCGACAGATTTGGTCTTCCGAACTGTCGGCGAGGAACGAAGTATATGCAACGAACATCCTTGCCGTCCCGGTACTACTCTATTCATTTGGAGTAGTTCCATGGACGAAGAACGAGCTCAGAACTCTTGATATCGGGACAAGAAAGGTTATGCACATGAACAAAAGCATGCATCTTAAGTCTTCCGTTCCGCGACTGTACATCTCACGCCGTCAAGGGGGTCGCGGAATATTGAGTCTTGAATGTCTTCACAACAGGATTATTCTGGGTACAGCACATAGAGTTGCAAATGGAAGAGACCCTCTTCTTAAAATGGTCAGGAATCACGAAAAATTGGGCAAAGGAGCATTTCTGTACAAAGCAGCGGAGGAGGCTGCTGAAGCACTCGGACTTGACTTCAGTATTAGGGGTGAGCAAAATGCATCAAATCTAATCCATCTCGAGTACTCACTCCTTAAAGCCCGGATTAAGAAACCACAAGAGAAACACTTTCGTGAACAGCTCCTAGATAAGAGGATGCACGGTATCTTCCACCGAAATGTGAAGGATCAGTCAATGTCTTGTGAGCTAACATTTGCTTTCCTTAAATCGCCCGGATTGAAGTCTGGTACGGAGGGTTTCATTTTTGCATGCCAAGACGGTGTCATTTCCACCTTAACATACCGTCGCCACATTCTGAGCCAAGACATTCCCGATGATAGCTGCAGGGCGTGCCCTGCACACCCCGAGCAATTAGCTCACATACTATCTAATTGTCCAACACACGCGGGAACGACCTACATTCAAAGGCACAATGCGGCACTAAGAGTACTTTATTACCATCTCTGTCACTCCTACGGCATTCACCTTAATATCGCTCCTCTAAATGCTCCTAGGGAAATTGAGTCAATTGTCGAGAATGGGAAGCGCCGTATATACTGGAACTTTATATTCTCGACAATTCTTTCTGTTGCTCACTCGAGGCCTGACATGGTTCTTCTTGATTTCGAGAAGCGAACCATGTTCGTAATCGAATTTTCGGCACCAGCTGACAAAAACATCATAGCCAAGGAGAATGAAAAGAAAGAGAGGTATCGAGACCTTATATGGGAGTTGCAACGATTGTGCCCGGAATATTCTGTTAAACTGATCGTCCTTATCATCGGCGCTCTTGGAGGTGCCAAGCTTTCATTTGCTAATAGCCTAAAAAGCATCCCTGCGTGTCAACAATATGCTAGAACACTTGCAGGAAAAATGCAGAAGGCGGTTGTCCTTGGGTCGCTCCGTGTTCTTAGGGTCCGCGAGGCTTTTGCTGGATCGTCGTATTGATTCCTTTACAGACTGTAATCACCTATCTCACGGTTGTGAGACGTGGTTATGGCTGAAATTTTACCGCGATTTCGCTGGAAGCGGGTGCAATTTTTCAGATTAGCACCCGCTCCCGGCGAAATCCTGCGGTTATCCTTATGACAAACTTTTAATATATAAAATATATGAATAAAAAGTAAGGTTACTTTTCAATTTTCGCGGGCTACGTGCATTCAAGTTGATAGTTGCATACGGTGAGTCTACTCTAAGTAAGACAAATGTGAATAAGTGGTACAAGCTGTTTCAGGAAGGCCGAGAGGATGTCGATGACGAACCTCGCCCTGGACGTCCCAGCACATCAACAACAGATGAAAACATTCAAGCAGTGGAAGAAATGGTGCTGAAAAATCGCCGAATTATCATCAGAGAAGTTGCTGAAGATGTTGGCATATCGGTTGGCTCATGCCATGCTATCTTTTTGGACGTTTTGGACATGAAACCTTTGTCAGCGAAATTTGTTCCCAAACTGCTTAATTTTGATCAAAACATCCATCGCACGACCATCGCTCAGGAGATGTTTAATGAAGTCAATAATGATCCCGATTTTCTCAAAAGGGTTATAACTGGGGGTGAATGGTGGGTATATGGTTATGACGTCGAAACTAAAGCCCAATCCTGAGTCTACAAGACCGAAAAAAGCACTTCAAGTTCGGTCAAATGTGAAGGGTAGGCTCACTGTCTTCGTTGATTACCGTAGCGTAGTGCATCAGGAATTCTTACCACAAGGTTGTACGGTCAATAAGCAGTATTATCTTCAAGTTATGCGTCGTTTGCAAGAGGCGATACGCAAAAAACGTCCGGAGCTTTGGAAAAACAATTCGTGGCTTTTGCATCACGATAATGCACCTGCTCATTCATCGTTGCATGTGAAAGATTTTCTGACCAAAAATAGCTGATAGAACTCACGGCTGTCAATAATACGATCCGCTAAAAGTTTCGTGCACAGAATATTCCGGGTACAATCGTTGCAACTACCTTATAAGGTGTCTACACCTCTCTTTCTTTTCATTCTCCTTGGCTATGATTTTTTTGTCAGCTGGTGCAGAAACTGCGATAACGAACATTGTTCGCTTCTCGAAGTCAAGAAGAACCATGCCTGACCTTGAGTGTGCAAAAGAAACAATTGTCGAGAATATAAAGTTTCAGCATATGCGGTACTTCCCATTCTCGACAATTGACTCAATTTCCGTAAGAGTGACAGAGATGGTAATAAGGCACTCTTATTGCCGCATTGTGCCTCTGGATATAGATCGTTCCCCCATGCGTTGGACAACTAGATAGTATGAGCTAAATGCTCGGGGTGTGCACGGCACGCCCTGCAGCTATCATCGGGAATGTCTTGGCTCAAAATGTGGCGACGGTATGTAGAGTTGGAAATGACACTGTCTTGGCATGCCAAAATGAAAACCTCCGTACCAGACTTCAATCCGGGCGATTTGAGGAAAGCAAACATTATCACACACGACATTGACCGATCCTCCACATTTTTGTGGAAGATACCGTGCATCCTCTTATCTAGAAGCTGTTCATGAAAGATTTTCTCTTGTGCTTTCTAATCCGGGCTTTCAGAAGTGAGTACTGAAGATAGATAAGATTTGATGCATTTTGCTCACCCGTAATACTGAAGTTAAGTCCAGGTGTTTCAGCAACCTCCTCCGCTGCTTTGTACAGAAACGCTCCCTTGCCCACTTCTTCGTGATTCCTGATCATTTAAAAAAAAGATCTCTTTCATTTGCAACTCTATGTGCTGTACCCAGAATAATCCTGTTATGAAGACATTCAAGACTCCATTTTCCTCGACCACCTTGACAGCGTGCGATGTACAGCCGCGGAACAGAACACTTAAGATGCATGCTTTTTTTCATGTGTATAACCTTTCTTGTTTGGAGAGTATTCTTTATAGACGTAAAATCCAGAATGCGGCTCCGTGGCACGCCCAGGTATGTATTAGTCTCTCCAGCGCAAAGGTGTCGTATAACGTTTCTATCAACCAGTTTAGGATCTGCAGGGATGCCAGTAAGTTTTCCTCGCTTTAAATAAATATTGGCGCATTTGTCTAACCCAAATTCCATTCCAATTTCCTTAGTATATCGTTCGACAATCCGCAGAGCTAGATGCAGTTGCTCTCTGTTTTTAGCATAGATC
>NC_046661.1:106417462-106428742 GCF_010883055.1 Belonocnema kinseyi | reverse complement strand
ATATATATTAAGAATCTGATGAGGATTCAAGGGATTTCTACAAATTTCCGAAGATTTAAAGATATTTAACAGAATTTAAAAAATTGAAGAACATTATTTATATTTGAAAATTACTTTAAGATCTTAAAATCTCTTAAATTCACTAAAAATATCTTGAACTCTTTTAAATATTTTGAAACCTTTTGGAACTTTTTAAACCATATTAAATCCACTGAAATAGCACGATATCCCTTAACCTCACTAAAGATCTCTTGGACTCATAAAAAATATTTTAAAGTCTCTACTATCTCTTGAGAAATCTTGTGCTTTTTGAGATTGTTCTAAAACATCTTAAACTTCTTCAAAATTACTTTAGATATCTTAACATTTATTTATAAATTTTTCCTTTTTTAATCAAAAAGAATGTTTAAATCCCGTTAAATTATATTGAAATACATTAAATACTTTTAAACGCTTGAACATATTTTGTAATTACAAAATAATACATAGACTCTTGAAATTTCTTGGAATTTTCTAAAATTATTTTAAATAATCTGGAATCATTAAAAACTTGCACAGCGTAAAGGGAAATTAAGGAATATGTTAAACATTAAACAAACGCTTTGGCTTGGGGCGAGGGAAGTGGGGAATATCGCTACCTTCGCACAGTAGGGACTTTCAGCTACACTTTAGAGAACTGAGGTCTATAGATCTTATATTGAAGTACTTCACAAACACTTGATAACTCGAATAGAATTTTTCATCAATTTTTCATCATTTCTCCTTTTGATACAAATTATTAGATTTCAAGGAATTTTTACAATTTCTCAACATCTTTTCAAATTTTTTTGTATCAAATTAATTTTAATCTTAAAATTTAATTTACAATTTTAAATAACTTCATGGTATGTAAGAGTTTTTTGTATTAAATGAGTATTTTGGACAAAAATGCTATGTTGGATTGTCAATAAAAAAATAAAAAATATTATATTTCCTTGTCTTTTTTATTACTCTAGATAATAAGTAAACAGATACTATCACATAAAATAAGATTTCAGCAATATTACTTTTATATTTTAATTTAAAAATTGCGTGAAAAAAGTAACATCTATTTTAAACACAAATTTCTATTCTGTATCTAGAGCCTGAACAAACATTAAAATGATTAAATGCAGGTAAAAATGGAATTGTATATTGTTAGTACTCATTATACACGCGCAGATAAAATCAGGCTCTCTATTTGGAGCGAATCGAGTACATGCAAATTGGAAGTTTGAAATTTCAAACCACTCAAAACCTTGGATAATAGTTTTCCCGAGTTTTTGGATAAGTGTTTGATCGATAACGCGTCAATGCGAAATATCAGGAAAATTTCCAAACAGGTGCGCGTTTTATGCAATTAAGCATCTGAGGCTCCAACGAGCTTGATCAGTTTCACAGGTTTCGTTCTCGTCGAATGCAATTACATTATGCGATGAATTTTCATTAAACAATAGCTTATTCGTTAAAAAATCCCGTGAATGACATATGAATAATTCAATCTTCTCTAATTTCCGGCTTGCATATCAGCCCATAGAAAAAAAATGCGAACCTAAATCCTTCAATTAGCTGTAAATATTGTTAGAAACGAACCAACGATATTGATCAAATGTCTTAAACAGGGATTTGCATCAGATTTGATTTTAAGTATTATTATTGATGAATTTCTTTAATAAATCGTTAAAAGAAAGATATTATGTAGCTGAATCAAGGCCCTCGATCAAAGAACCGATTATGACCTTCTAGCGCGTCAATAAATAATAGACCATTTTGATGTAATAAAACATGTATATGACAAAAGAGTATTTCAGAATCTCTTGATCACAATATTCAGCATAAAAAACCGATTCTAGGCATGAAATACAAAAATATGATTATCTGATATGAATAGTGTTTACAGAAATAAAATTGGTTTTTAGTAGATTTTTGCATTTTATTTAAATTTTAGCAATAATAACAATTTTTTTTAAACGGAGGCATTTCGTGTTGTATTTTAAATAATTTAAAAATTTGTTAATACTTCATGCGTTTCTGAGGAGTAATTCAGAAAGAGTTGTGAATCAACCATTCCATTCAATTTAATCAATCATTCCAATAGTTTAATAATTTTTGCTATCTAGACCCATTTAGACACTTGAAGTTTGGAGAACATCTGTGATAATTTACAATTATGTATGAGAAAGTACTTTTACATCTCTAATTTCGTCACCAGATTTCATAACTAACTTTTCAAGAAGAAGCGTTAAAACACATATCTGAAAATTGTTATTAAAAACATTTAAAACAGGTAAATAATTAATTTTGATATACTGTTTTTCGTAACGTTAATTAAAGAAATAGTTACGATTTTCCATTGTTTTGATTATTGTTTCCAATGATTTCCATGAAGTATACAAAAAATTTGGAAATTCAAGTGATCTAATTTTGCATAACTACCCATCGAAAAATTACTCTGGATTACCTAACAGTAATCCTATCTACAGATGGCATAGGATTAGTCAAGATTAAATAAGATAATGGTAGATTACCGCACGTAGACTATACTTATTTTAAATTGAAATTAAAAAGGATTATATTTTAACGAAAATTTTCGATTTTCAAGAAAAAAATATTATCTTTTAACCAAATAGTGGAATTTAAAACCAAAAAAATTAAGTATGAACCAAAAACATTATTATTTTACCCAAAAAGGGCGATTTTTAAACAAAAAACACGGATTTTTAAGAAAGTAGTTGAATGGATGCGTGTATTTATTTATTAGGAAATAAAGTCTAACGAATTCATCATGCATTGTTCGGTTACTCCTCACTTGTTTCACCTCGGTTTTCCCTGTACCATATATTCTGAATAAGGTCTATTTAATGCGGATTAGACAGCAATTGTTTTCCGGTAGATGAACAATCAGCAAATGCAATGCAATAATAGTTATGTTACAGCATTGCGCGTTTATCATTGTGAAATTGTCTCAAACCAAGTGCCCATTGTTGCGGTGGGTATGGAACGTGCTAAACTAACCGCAGACGTCATTAAAATTAATGGGTCTTCAATGGCAGAGATGGTTGTCCGAGATAGCTTTGGTTAAAAGCAATCGAGTGCCTTTTCGAGTTTCAAGAAATTTGCAAATATCGCTTCTCGAGGGTAGAAGCACACTATCGATGATGCTTCAACGCTCCTCGTAAACGTTGTCGAGCAAATGGACCTTCAGAGTAGAGGGAAGCGAACGCTGTTTTACGATTTTAGCTACGAATACCATGAAATTTATGTCAATGTAAATTTTGATTCTGTAATTTCAAACCACGTATCTCCTTTTTTTAGGGTCCGTAAACCCCCCCCCCCCCTCACTATCTCATGTAATTTTGCCGACTTTCTTACTAATTAAGGAAGTAGTTTTTAATAAGAGGGCATTTTTTACCAAGACAGAATTTTCAGTCAACAACGGAAAAAAAATTTCGTCTAAGATGTTGAATTTCCTAGCTAAGAATGCGACTTTTCTACGAAGGAGTTAAATTTTGTATAAAATCCATACATTTTTAATATGTAGTTAAATTTTCAACCAATGTGTTTTATTTTGTACCAAACAAGATTACATTTTTAACAAATAAGTGGAATTTTTATACTAAAAGAAACTAATTTTAATCCAAAAATGATATGCATTTTCTACGAAATCGTTGAATTTTCAACCAAATACTTCAAATCTCAGATTAGAAAAATAATTTCAAACCAAAAAATGTATTCACAATAAAGAAAGTTTAATGTAAAAAGATAAATTTTCAGCAGAAATTTAATATTCGATATTTTGATATTTGACAAAATACATATATTTTTTTAAAAATAGTTGATTTCTCAACGAAATCAAAATTGTCAAACAAAAATAGAATACTTGGATTTTCAGTTCAAAGTTCATTTTTTGTAAACTAAGTTTTTCTTCTTACCAAAAATCTAAATTTGAAGAAAAAGTTCATTTCCAACCGAAACAGATTAATTTGTAACCAGACAGTTGCATTTTGAACAAAGAAGAAAGTAATTTCATCCAGAATATTTAGTTTTCAAGCCAAAAATATTACTTCGAAATTTGAATTTTTTAATTACAATGAAACTCTTCTATTGCACCGATTTTGGGGTAGACGGTAAGTGGGAACAAATATGTCAGAGACCGTTCCACTTTTGTTTGTTCACGCCTGAATGCTCGCCTGAGTGTCAACCGCAGACCTCGCGCATCCTGCACAGCTCCTATTAACACCTTCGTTACCTGCCGCGCTGCGTAGATTTTCGAAATGGCTATAGAAGGGAAATCTATTGAAGGATCTGAATGTATGTATATTTTTAAAGTTATAAAATTTACATCTAGATACGGGAATGCGCACTTCGAGCGCATGCATTTCTTACTAGTATCTAATATTTCCTGGTAAATAATTTAAATCTGATAGTGTAACAAGTGAAATGCAAACTAGAAGAGCTAATGGTAGTTGTTAAATGCACATATGTACAAAGGTTAAGAAGGCATTATATAAGCTAACACCTGTTGATGAAGATAAGTCCCATCTAATATCTGTATAAAATAATTATCTCTAACTGGAAGCTTAAAAATTAATAAGTCAAATATAATTTGTTTAATTTATAAGATTTTTATTTGATAGAACATTTTTATTACAAATTTATAATAACAAATCATTGGAACCTTATGAAAAAGCAAACATTTATAACGGTTGCGCGATATACTATGTTTCAGCGTGCTTTTCACATTTATTTTTTTTTGTTTGGCTTGCTTTTTTTTGTGTCATATAAATGTAACAGTTTATTAGATTACGTCAGTTTTGAATGATCTAAAATTTCTGGTTTTCAAAGTTAAATTAATCTCCTTGAATGAAAATGGTATATATTTGTTTTTAAATTTTGCACTTTGGATTAAAATAAGTGAATTTAAAAAAAATTTTACTATTTCAAATTCTAATAATCTTTAGTAATAAGCAACGTTACAACTTTTTGAATGTATTGTATTTTTATATTAGTGTTGTTGAACAGATACAAATACTTTTAAATGTAAGTTTTTAAATTCTTTATTAGGAGCATTACATTTTTACGGGTATATTATATATTGATCTTGTTCGGTTTCAGTGGTTTCCAATGTCAAATTGTGCAATGCCGTAGGCTCCTACTTAAAACTTGTACAATTACGAATGTTTTTTTTAATGTAGTCTCTAATTTCGGAGCCGTATTCATTAGGACTTATAGGCTGGACTATTATTTCTAAAAAAGTTAGAATTTTGACTGATTGGCGATGCAATCTCATTGATGAAAATAGTTAAAAATGGACCGCTAAGTTAAATTAGTAAGATTTTCACTGCTGAGTAGTGAAATATCACTGATTCAAATTCAGAGAGCAAAATATAAAGGGGACAAAGAAATTGATTTTTTCTAATAAGGCGTTCTTTTTTCTGATAAACAAGGAAATGGTATACAGTTTAAAAAATGCTTGTTTCTGGAATTGTTCAAAGTTGACGATATATGATAAAAAAACGGTTTATTTTTTCAGGATTTGAATTCTTAAATTAAGAATATTTAACAAAAATAATTTTAAGTTTTAAACGTTTTAAATTAGAGAATTAATTAATTTAAAAATTAAACTTTTTAATTTCAGAATTATAAAACTGAATAATTTTAGAATCCTTGGAAATGGAGCTGCTCTCAAATTAAATACTAAAAATTCTACAGTTTTAAATAGGAAAGCCACATAAATCAAACATTGCTAACTCAAAACTTGAAAAGATAATTAAACTAACAAATTTACTCTTTTATTGCAAGTCAGATCTCAGAAATACAAAATTTAACTCTGTGCACATAATTGAAAATATAAAAAATAAACCAATTTTGTTCCGATTTCAAGAATAAAAGATAAAAATGAAAACTTTTCATCTCTTCAGTTTTAGAAAAAATGTGAAAATTATAGAATTCTTTCCCCCTTAGCACAATCAGAATATTAAAAATGAGAAATGACCCTATTCCAATTTCAAAATAATTTCAAAACAAAAATTCCTTCTTTAATCTACAAGCAAATTTAACAACAAAAATGTAATCTTTCTAATTGAATGAAAATGTTTTTAACAGACTTTCAAATTTGATTCAGAAAAAATATACAAGTTTTTCTTTCGTCACGAAAATAATAATGAACTATGTAAAACGCACCAAGTCAATTGAAATAGTAACGAAAATGTTTATAATGAGAAAAAACCCTTCTGCGATTATAATAAAAAAAAAAACACATTTTCGCTCCTCCAACTGTATGAAATATAATGATGTTAAAAACGTTAAAACAAAAAAATCTATTTTTATTTAGAAAAAAATTAAAATGTTGTTTGTTGTGCAATCAACTATTAGTCGATAGTTAATGGTTTGAGACTGAATACGTATAACAGCTACGATCTAAAGTAAGCACGAACGGGCGCTGCACATTGCGGACGGAATGTTCAAAACTACTTACAGGTCGCAAATCTTATCCAAATCGAAAAAAAATGTATCCAGAAATGTTTGTAAATAAATTTCAAAGAGACTGACGAAGCCAAATTTATCAAATAATTTTTTTAAACAAATAGTTTAAACAATTATTGTTAAATTCGCAATATTTTGGAAAAAATCATGCAAAACAACATAAACCCATTAACCCTAAACTCATAAAGCCTAAACCTATAGAACCTAAACCCATAAACCCATAGACCCTAAACCGATAAACCCTCAACCCATAAACCCTAAACCGATAAACCCTAAACACATAAACCCATAAAAATAGTTCTGATTTAAAAATACAATTTATTATAAATAAAAAATTATTCTAGAAATAATAATTTGTTCCAACAAATTTTCTTTGCAAAACTAATGGCAAACTTGAAGTTAGCACACGAAAAAACCCCTTAGTTAACATATGTTGAATTTGTATTATTATTCATTTTCTTATAGAAGTTGAAAGTCATATTAAGATTTAATATAGATTATGCTAAACTAATTATTTAGTCGTATGGTTCTAAAATTTTTTTTTCAAATATAAAATATACTGTTTTAAACATATTTTTTCCAGTAGAATTATATTTTAGAATTTATTTTGCAAAAAAATTTAAATTAGCAATAATTTATTTAAGCAAATTCTTTAAACAAATTTATTTTTCAAAACTAATGGCAAATTTGTAATCAGCTATGCTCAAACTCCTTAAATTCTATATGGTTCATCTAGTCTATTCCATGGCCCGAAATCTTATATTTACGAAAGGGTTGTACAATTAAGTTCAAAAGAAACTTTATTTCGCCATATTTTGTTTAAAAAAATGTTTAAACAAATTATTATTTAAATTTTGGCTTCGTGGGTCTCTTTGCAATGTAGTTACAAACATTTCTAGCTGAATTTTGTTTGATTTGGCTAAGGTTTGCAACCTGTAGGTGGTTTTGAACGAAATAATGGCTATATCCCCAATGTGCGCTGTTAGCGCTCGGTTGGATGGCCGTTCTGCATTCTTGCGCCTAATCATGTTTTCAATGCATTTAACTACTTTCGAGTGAGATGATGTTGATTATTGTATGCAAAAACGTGCTATCGAAGGTCTGAATTCCAACTTGTGTGTCATTAACCGGTTTTATCAGAAGTTTTGGTTTTCCGCAGTTTTCCACTACTCTGATCAAATGTTCAGGCGACTTAGGAGTTCACAGGATTAAGTACGTGTTTAGAACATAAAAATACTCAAATTTATTCAGAACCTCTAATTCTTATTTTCTTTTTTATGCCTAAATACAATATTATCAAATGTATTTTCTTTCATTCGGTCTGCAATTCTTCATAGAACTTGGCTCGTACTCACGTTTCAGGCAGGTATATAATTTTATCTGCCTTGAGATCCGAGTAACTTGTTAGTGAACTCGCACAAGCCGAAAGAAAGGGCAGAGCCATAAAGCAGCGCAATTTCTTTCCGACCCTAGTATTTTCCTTGTTTTTTGTTTCTTTTTTCCCTTGCCCATTTCCGTCAGTTTTATTGAATCGCATTATCATCCATCTTCCTATCTGGTTGTATAAAGTTTCTTTCTAACTTTTCCTGTTGGAGAAAGATGACGATGACTTCTCATCTTTCTTTACAGACAGAGCAACCTTACCTAAGGAAGGTATCTTCTATCATCCAATTTATAAAAAAAGTACTCTTATTACTTTGTTCTTTGAAACGAGACTTTAATCTCATGGTTAAAAGAAGCCTCTAATTCTGAAGCTCATTCAGGATGTCGTTATTCATCAATCATAATGCAAAACTCATCTCGAGGTTTCAATTGGTTTGGGCTAGTTCCAGTTTTACATCGTGAAAGTTCTCAATTCAGAGTTGGATTTATTACCAAGATGGCCGCAAAGTTTCCTATTCAAAATTCATTAATTCCTCCCTCAGTAATCTTTTTTCTAGTCATTAATACTTGCAGACCAAAATATCAACATTGAAAAATTTTTAGTATAGAATCTTTTATGAGTGAAATAAAATAATTTGTAATTTAAATAAAAAATTTTCAATTAATTATTGGTAGGTGTACCGCAAATTCCTTATCAAATCGCTTAAAATCTTAAGAAAAAATTTAAAACCTTACTGGTCCTGTAAATCGTTCAATAATGCTCAAAATGCAATGAAATTTTTCACAACCACAAGATTGTGTTTCAAATCCCTAAGAGGACCTTCTCATATAGATGGGATTGTAGCGCCTCAACTTTGCGCATGGATAAAAAAAACTATTGACTGAAGGAACATGCAATTTTAAAGAGATGTTCTTTATTGACTTTTACTGTAAAATCAATTATTTAAAAAAATTATGTGTCAGTCCTAAGATCTGAGCTGTTAAAATCAATCATGTAGTTCTTGCAGGAGTAAACGGTGTGCAGAGCAGAGCCTTGGAAATTGATTCTGGAATAAGAAGTGTAAAACATTTTTTGTTTATTTTTGAGTCCTCTATAGAATAAATTATTTTTTATTCTAAAAAATTTCTGTTTTGCAATTTTTACAACGCCCTTCCCAAAATTTTCAAATTTTCTTGTCAATTTTGTTTATAAAAAGTCATACAAAATTTCTTATCGATTTTTAAACAGTCATTATTTCAAGAATTAAATGCACTTTAATACTGTATACATTTTTTTTGTAATAGGTCAAGACGTTCTCAAACTATTATAGTGCACACCAGTACGAAAAACGTTGTTTTCAGAGAAAAGCGTTTAAAGTGATCATCATTCGCCGTCCGAATGACAAAAGGAACCAGGTTTTTCAACTTTGCGAGCCATTTTCGGCACGCGCTTGCTTTTGATACTGTCGAAATAGCACACTAGACAATCTGCTATCAAAATAGATCGAGCGCACCTGGAATGGGCGGCATCGGGGGCACAACATGACGCGGCAAAAGAATTCATATACCGCAATTTTTCGAATTTCGGTCTAAAATTGTAAACAGGTATTTCTAGATGTATATGTAATCGATTAGTAAAAAAAAAGAAGAACCAAGTTTTTGAACCATTTATATGATGTTCCCTTTAAGTCACTAAAATCTATATAAATTGCCTTAACTTGTTTAAATATGTAATAAATGTCTTCAAATCTTTTAAAATACCCTAAAATATTAAAAATCCTTTAAAACCCCTTCAAATAATTGAAATAAAAAAAATCCTTCCAATTCTTCAAAATACCTTCAAGTATTTCAAATCTTTGAGTGTACCTTACAGTTTTGAAATGTCTTGCAAATTCTTTAGAACTTTAAAAAATTACTTCGAATCATTGAAATTACCATAAAATTATTAAAAAGGTTTAATACGCCTTCAAATTATTATTATCAATTGAAAATTCCTTCGAATCTTCAGAATATCCTGAAATTATTTAAAATACAGTCAACTCTCACTTTCAGTCCCCCCGTTTTCGGCCTTTCTCGAACTGCTGGCCCCAGCAGTTGTTCAGGGGAACAGAGCGAAAGCGGTTGCCACATTTGTCTTGGAAGGGCCTCAGTGCGTTATTACTCAGTCAAATATATTTCACAATAGTATGCATTCCAATTGAAAACGTTTCAGGTAGCCCTGACTGTTTACGTTCGTTCTCGCGGAATACAGTCCAAGGCTATTTGGAGGCAACCTTTGACCCTGGACTGAAAGCGAGATTTTGCTGTATTTGAAAATATCTTAGAAGTATTGAAACAACTTAAAAAGTTCTTTGAATCTTTTTCAATATCCTAAAATCTTTAAAATCTTTAAAATCTTCAGATATACCTTGAAATATTCAGAAATCTTTAAATGCTACGATTAGGATAATTTGGGAGGCGTTAAGATTCTTTGAAATCATTAAAATAATTCGAAATCTGATAAAATTCCTTAAAATGTTTAAAAATATTCTGAAATCTTATAAGTCCAATAAGGCTCCTTAAAATTCCTTGAATGTTATATAATGAAATCTTCAAAATATCATAAAATCTTTCAAATTCCTAAAAATATTTGAAAATACCTTCAAATATTTTTAAATCTTTGAAATCCTAGCAAGACTTTCAATTATTGTACATGAATTCTTTAAAATCCATGAAAATATTATAAAATCCTACGATATGATATGAAGTCTGATGATCTTTCCTTAAATCCTGAAAAATGTATGGAAATACCATGAAAGCTTTTAAAATTTTCTAAAATTGTTGAAAATCTCGGAGAACTGATTAACCCCCTTTTAATTTAAACAAAATTTTCGAAGCCCTTATAGTTTCTATACAATAATTCTATATAATCTTAAATTCTTCAAAACCTGAGAGAAATATGTTTAGATCCCTTAAAAAAATTAAAATCCTTCGATATCATTTGAAGCTTTTTAAAGCTCTTGAAAATTCTCTGAAATTGTTCAAAATAATCAAACACATTTAATATCCTTTTAAATCCCTTAAAACTTTTTAAAGCTCTTCGATTTTTCTTGGCAATATAAAGATACTCTAAAATTGTTTTAAATAATTTGGAATACCTTCAAAACACTTTTTAAATCGCTTGAAAATTCTTCACAATTTTTCAATATACACTCAAATATGATTCTTCGGAACCTTTTAAAGTATCCAAAAATATTTGTGAAATTATTGAGAATCTATGGAAATATCTTGAAACCTTTTAAAGTATCCCAACATATTTGTCAAATTCTTGAGAATCTTTATAAATACCTTGAAACTTCTTAAAGTTCATATAAATTCCTTGAAATTTTCAAAAATACCTTGCAATTTTTAACAATCGTTCTATTCTCTTTAAAT